>NC_134359.1:272943083-272960583 GCF_048569485.1 Anomaloglossus baeobatrachus
GATGCACAAATGAAACCGCCACCTAACAAAAACTCCGGCTTTTGCCGCACCCGCCGGAGGTTGGGGGTTCTGCTTTAAGGAGGAGTTTGTTTCTAACTGTACTATCCTGCACTAAACTTGTAACTTGAAAAAAAATTATATATATAAATATATATATAAATATACAGGACACAGCCGCTTGGAAATGAGATTTGATATTAACACTTGAGTATGCTTTTTACCGCCTTTATACCTCAGTTAAAGAACAACCCAGCAGTGACTAAATAGCATTGTATTTTCTTTGTATCTAGCACATTTTGTCTTGCTTACCCCCCCCTTTTTTTACCCAGTGCTTTCCTAGCACAATGGTGTTTTTGTATTGTGTAGCTAGACAAGTCGCTCTAATCTGCCAATCGGTGCGCTGTGATCCTCGTACGGTAGTCATTTCAAGTCCGCCTTCTGTATTTCAATAAGACAAAACACTTTATCTGTAACTTATTACAAACAGTACTGTAGTAAATCCTGCCCCCCCCCCCCCCCGCTCTTATCGGAGCTGTGGGGAGGAGTAACGTGGGGTACCCTGCACGGTATTACTACGCAACGTGTTGCAGGATCCATCACCCCAAAAAAAAAGAGTAATGTGTGCGGAGGCCTCTAATAAATTCTGGTCTCGCACACTTTCTGGGGGGGCTTGATTATTAAGAAGTAACAATAAAAAAAAAAGTGAAAAATGTAATAAAAAAAACAATAAAAAAAACTACCAAAGCTAGCTTTGTGACACTTCCCAGGAGAAGGTATAAAGTATCTCAATGTTTAGCTGCCCTCCAAACACTTGAATGGAGCGATTCTTTTTACAGCATCTTATTGTATTGTTCAATGCTTGAATGCTTCCTGTTTTATTTCTGTTTTATGAAGCTTGTTATGTAATAAAGTACGTTTGCTCTTAATAAATACCAGCGTCTTCGTCTTTTCTTTTCATTACCTAGGTTTGCCCAAATCTGCCAAATGGGCAGGAAAAGGGTCCACGTATGGTGACGTGGTTCCATAGTGCCATATTACTGAACGTTCATTTTATTTTTTTAATGGGACTGGTTATTGGCAATGCCATTGGGTGGGTGGAAGTATGCAAGTTACATCTGGTCAATACAGAAAAAATTCTGTGATGCTGACCATTGTAATTCGCTACCCTCTAAATTACATGTCTTGCCCTTTAAATGCTGTGTGGATGGGGGAGGGGAGGGTGCTACCTCCAAAAAGTGAGGCGCTAGCTAGATAGCTTTCTTCCGAAGAGAGCGCTACGGTCATGAGGAAAAAAAATAAGCACATCCTCTTTAAATTCTAGGGGATTTTTGCCCTCACCCCATGACAGCACCACATGAGAGAGGGATCCGCCCAGCGAGGATCGGAAACCATTCTGAATAAAAGGGCGGTACCTCTCCCCTTCTTCAGTTGGTTTCCTACTTTTTTCTTTCGTTTGGTAGACTGGTGCTTGAGACGGTGGTCCCTCCCTAATTAGGTTTCTCTGGAAATCTCTCACGTGGTGCTGTCATGGGTGAGGGGAAAACACCACGGTTACTTACCGGTAGCCGGTTTTTCCAGAACCCATGACAGCACCCATATAATCCCTCCCTTTCTCATCCTTGGTGTGCACTTCTGGGGATGCTTGTGTGTGTTTAGTGGTGATAGAGTAAGTTCTAACATTTGTTAGAGGTCCTCTCGTTCTCGGTAATCAACTGACGAAGGGGAGAGGTACCGCCCTTTTATTCAGAATGGTTTCCTGTCTTTGCTGGGCGGATCCCTCTCACGTGGTGCTGTCATGGGTTTTGGAAAAAACGGCTACTGGTAAGTAACCGTGGTGTTTCTGTATTATCTGGTCCTTAGTCTCCCTTTTAAAGGTTTTCGGTCAGGTGCAATGTGCACCCAGTACCACGGGCAGTTCTGGGTGCAGATCTCTAATCCCTGCCTAACTGTACCTGTATACACTAGCATAGATAAGTGTATTTCTAAAGATCTTTTATCGTATGCTAATGACCTCGGGGACTAGTCCCCTGGGCATCTGTTCCTCTGGCTAGTTGGCTCCATTAGTATGCTACTACGCCCCTGTGGATGATGTAACATGCTAAGAATGCACGGCGTCAGAGGATGCGTGGACCCGTGGAAGCACTAGGAGGTGCGAAACGGCCGTCGGCCCATTGGGGCCTCACCCGACTCTCACCGCATTTTTAATACACGTGTTGGATAGCGAATGGATTGTGCCGTTGTCTTCTGATCTCCTGGGACTCTCGTCAGAGGATGATCTCACTCACCTCTCCGCTGCCTGATGTTGGATTTCGGCTCCGTGCACACCACTTCAGTTTGAAGCCAGGACGCATACACCTGGCTTCATAGTGCGCATGACCGAAACTCCAGGGTCATTTGCACTAAGCCGAAATCCAGTGTCTGGCAGCAGAGAGGTGAGTGAGATCATCCTCTGACGCTGCATGTTTATTAGCATGTTACCACGCCCACAGGGGTGTACTAACATGCTAATGGGGACGACTAGCCAAGGGAACGAACGCCCAGGGGACTAGTCCCCTCACTCATTAGCATACGATAAAAGATCTTTAGAAATACTTTTTCTAAAGCTCTTTATGCTAGTGTATACAGGGATTGGCAATATGCACCCAGAACTGCTCGTGGTTCTGGGTGTATAATGGACCTAAGACCACAGAAGAAGCAATACCTCTAAAAATATATATTTAATTTTATTTAGAAAAATATAAAAATATGACAAACGGTGTTTCTCTAAAAAATACATAAAGGACAAAACAGTGCCAGTGAGATGTTGGGAAGAGAGTTTCAGCGTGAAAAGGACAGCGATAGATATTCATACCGTGTTTCCCCGAAAGTAAGACAGTGTCGTACTTTCTTTTTACCCCCAAAAGTGCCACTATGTCTTACTTTCGGGGTATGTCTTATATTGGAAAAAAAATCCCACAGCAATCGCAGCAAGTCTCCATGCAATGTACCGTATGGGGACTTGCCGTGATTGCGCCCTAAGTGTACCGCAAGTTAAGGAAACTTAACCACCAGCAGCTGCACATGAGGGCACTGAGGCTGCGTGATTTTGTATGTTGTCCATGGTCCTGATGGACCACGGACAACATTACTGCAACATTTCTCGGTAGCCGAGCGTTCAGCTGAGCGCCCGACCGCCGGCATGTGTCGTCTCTCAGCTGAGCGCCCGACCGCCGGCATGTGTCGTCTCTCAGCTGAGCGCCCGACCGCCGGCATGTGTCGGCTCTCAGCTGAGCGCCCGACCGCCGGCATGTGTCGGCGCGCTCAGCTGAGCGCCCGACCGCCGGCATGTGTCGGCGCGCTCAGCTGAGCGCCCGACCGCCGGCATGTGTCGGGGCGCTCAGCTGAGCGCCCGACCGCCGGCATGTGTCGGCGCGCTCAGCTGAGCGCCCGACCGCCGGCATGTGTCGGGGCGCTCAGCTGAGCGCTCGGCCGCTGTAACTGTACTGTAAAGAAGAAAAAAAATAAAAATTTTTACTACGTCTTACTTTCGGGGTACGTCTTACATTAGCCGACCCCCCCAAAACATCCACTACGTCTTACTATCGGGGGTGTCTTACTATCGGGGAAACACGGTAGTCGTCAAATTACTGATCTCATAGCCTTTGTTGACCCTTCCTGACGACGGAGGGTGTCCTAAGTTACAAGACACTCCCCGTTCCGGGTGGCTGTCCCTCCCTGTCCCTATCTCTAGCCAAGGGGTGTCCACCACCAACCCAGGTGACTAGTGCAAAACCATAAGTATACACACAAACACAAATGTGTTAAATTTGGTTCCTGACTCGATAAGATACTTCAGTCAGATCAAAATTGTAATTGTTAGGTGGAGCTGTAGGGGACCCGCTGCAGTAGCTGTCACCCCACGCTCTCCCGACACGTTTCTCCCCCACCTAACGCAATACAGGGGGATCATCAGGGGTAAAAGTCACACATCACGGTAATAGCTACCGAAAGGGATACGAGATAGGTCCAAACCGAAAGCCTTTTGATAATACACCAGAGTCTGTGTTTTAATCACAATGTGCTGGCAGATATTCCCATTCAGAAGCTTGTCTCTTCTAACTCCGAAAAGAATGTAAATGTATATGAAGGCAGATGCTTCCAAATATGGATGAATAGCCTATAGGATGCTAGGAGTTTAGTATATCAAATAGCGCTCCTAAGATATCACAGGGGTCTTCCTATCCTTGTGTTTAATAGGCTTATGGATCACATCCTCTCCATGTCTAGGTCACATAGGGCAGCAGGGACTTCTATACATGAAGAGTCCAATTTCTTTAGTTGATAGTGTTACACCGATATATACACTATTAGTGTGTCTAACTTAGGACACCCTCCGTCGTCAGGAAGGGTCAACAAAGGCTATGAGATCAGTAATTTGACGACTTGTCCTTTATGTATTTTTTAGAGAGACACTGTCATATTTTTATATTTTTCTAAATAAAATTAAATTATATTTTTAGAGGTATTGCTTCTTTTGTGGTCTTATGTTGATACCATACCTCGGTTCTATATCTATTTGTGGTTCTAGTGTATAATGGACCTGACAGAGTCCCTTTTTAAAGGGAATTCATGAGTAGGATTTTGGTATGTTAGGGCTGAGAACTTGAATCCAGTGTCACTTACTGAAGAACCTGGTGCCGTTTTGACAAAATCCCTTTTTTGCTCTATTCTAGACGTAGCAGTGATATGAATGCTGCGTTGTGCAACTCCTCCCACACCATTGACTAGCAGATTCCTGCTAAAAAGTAGCCAATCAGTGGTGAGGGCGTGGTTACACAGATTATCATGGTTACATGGATTCGACTCCTATTCTCCTGGAGTGATTTCTTGCTAATAAACACTTAGTATTGACACTACAGCAAGCTGCTGAACAAGCTACTCATTGCCAAAATGTAGCTCTCTGCGCCTTCATCATGCTGATCTTAGAATAAATGGCAAAAACCTGCTGACAAGGTCCCTTTAAAAATTACTTCACTACATAGATGAGCAACAACATGTGACTACACTTTTATTACCAGCAGGTGTGACTATATAAAAGCAGATGTTCTGGTACTTTGCTGGTCTTGAAGAATTGAAGCATGTTTTAACTACCTCTACAAAAGCAGGAGTTTTGGCACTTTGCTGGTCTTGGGAAATTGAGGCATGTTTTAAAAAGGACTAATTGCTAAGATTTTCATGTATAAACTAAAACCAGTGCTATACTGGTGCTATCATACTGATTCTATACATACCTATAGTTGTGAGATCGGATGTATACTTTCTGAAATACAGGCAAGTAAAGTTTGTAAAATGCACTGTTACTTGATTAACAGAAGCTACAGAATATCTAATAGGTGGATTGGGTTTTGCTACTTATTTTCGTCCCTGTCTGCCTGTCCTCCCTTCCTTGCTCCCCCTGTCCTCCCTTCCTTGCTCCCCCTGTCCTTCCTTCCTTGCTTGCTCCCCCTGTCCTTCCTTCCTTGCTTGCTCCCCCTGTCCTTCCTTCCTGACTCCCCCTGTCCTTCCTTCCTGACTTCCTTTCTCCCCCTGTCTTTCCTTCCTGACTTCCTTGCTCCCCCTGTCCTTCCTTCCTGACTTCCTTGCTCCCCCTGTCTTTCCTTCCTGACTTCCTTGCTCCCCCTGTCCTTCCTTCCTGACTTCCTTGCTCCCCCTGTCCTTCCTTCCTGACTTCCTTGCTCCCCCTGTCCTTCCTTCCTGACTTCCTTGCTCCCCCTGTCTTTCCTTCCTGACTTCCTTGCTCCCCCTGTCCTTCCTTCCTGACTTCCTTGCTCCCCCTGTCCTTCCTTCCTGACTTCCTTGCTCCCCCTTTCCTTCCTTCCTGACTTCCTTGCTCCCCCTTTCCTTCCTTCCTGACTTCCTTGCTCCCCCTGTCCTTCCTTCCTGACTTCCTTGCTCCCCCTGTCCTTCCTTCCTGACTTCCTTGCTCCCCCTTTCCTTCCTTCCTGACTTCCTTGCTCCCCCTGTCCTTCCTTCCTGACTTCCTTGCTCCCCCTGTCTTTCCTTCCTGACTTCCTTGCTCCCCCTGTCCTTCCTTCCTGACTTCCTTGCTCCCCCTGTCCTTCCTTCCTGACTTCCTTGCTCCCCCTGTCCTTCCTTCCTGACTTCCTTGCTCCCCCTTTCCTTCCTTCCTGACTTCCTTGCTCCCCCTGTCCTTCCTTCCTGACTTCCTTGCTCCCCCTGTCCTTCCTTCCTGACTTCCTTGCTCCCCCTGTCCTTCCTTCCTGACTTCCTTGCTCCCCCTGTCCTTCCTTCCTGACTTCCTTGCTCCCCCTGTCCTTCCTTCCTGACTTCCTTGCTCGCCCTGTCCTTCCTGCCTGACTTCCTTGCTCCCCCTGTCCGTTATTACAGAAGGAGGGACGAAGAACAGGCAGCAGAAAGGACAGTCAGGCAGACGGGTGAGAATAACTAGCATAACCCGACCAACCGATTGATAGTAGCTACAGAATATCTAATCAAATTACAGTGCATTTCACAAACTTGCCTTTTATTTCAGAAAATATACATCTGATCTCACAACTACAGGTATGTATAGAATCAGCACGATAGTACCAGTTTAGCACTGGCTTTAGTCTACAGTGTGCCCACCCATATCCTGTCCACCGCCATTAGCTTTAGAATGGCGGCAGCTATAGGTATAGAAGTGGTGTCTAGGTATAGTAAAGTAGCCATGCGCTACGCAATAAAACCACCTATAGCGCCACCTAGTGGAAAACGTTAGCTTTTTTTTTTAATTATCTCAAACGGAACGAGAGAGAGAAAAAAAGTGAATTACAAAGTTGTAGGGCATCATCAATTCAATACGAATCGACACCTTGCATACAGAAATGCTATGATTAGAACGTGTAGCGATACCTCATGGAGACCTTCCTACAAGTCATTGGGTATGGTGGCTGTGTGGAGTGGCCTTTGCTCACCTGACCTGACCCCATTGGACTTCTTTCTGTGAGGTCACATCAAACAGCAGGTGTATGCAACCCCTACACCAACATTGCAGGACCTACGACCACGTATCACAGATGCTTGTGCAAACGTGTCACCTCCCATATTGCACAGCGTGCAGCAAGATACAGTATGATGTGCAGAGGCCAGATGTGCATTGCAGCTGACGGGGGCCACTAATGTGCGCCATATGCGTGACCAGCATTCATTGTTTTGTTTTTTTTTTTTGGGGGGGGGGGGGGGGGGTCATGGGTTTCATATCATAGCATTTCTGTATGCAAGGTGTCGATTCATATTGAATTGATGATGCCCTACAATGTTTAACTTCACTTTTTTTTTTTCCTCCATCTCGTCCCATTGTCGAGCTAAAAATACTAACTCCGTTGTTTTCCACCAGGTGGCGCTATAGGTGGTTACATTGCGTAGTGCATGGATACTTTACTATACCTAGACACCACTTCTATGCCTATAGCTGCCGCCATTCTCAAGTTAATGGCAGTGGACACACTGTATATAGGAAAATCCTGGTGCATGGTGTTCTTTACCTCTATAAAAGCAGAAGTTTTGGTACTTTGCTGGACTTGGAGAATTTGGCCGTGTGATAACATACCAAGGAGGAAAGACATCAGCAATGATCTATACAACACAATTAAGAAGACAATCTCACTAGATTTTGAGTTCACCCTGGTTAAATAGCAAAGCCTGCATCCCTATAATAGTGGAGGAAAGTCTCTCATTTGGTGGTAATTTCTTATTTTGCCATTTTTATGTAACCGGTTCTCCTTCGAGGCACTTTACCCCCCTAAAATCATATGATAAATTAGAAAATTGGTTGCTATACCCCAATGTCCCAGTATATATGAAACTAAATTGGATCACCAGTAGCTGAGTCTCCAAAAGCAGATGAATAGATCTACGTGAGTCTTCTGCAATGTACCTGTGCTATGCTGTGCACCAGGCGTTCAGTCCCTGTGCCAGAAAATAACACTTCCAGCTTATAAGTCATGCACTCCTCTCCTCCTCCATGCACTCCTCTCCACTCCTCTCCTCCTCCATGCACTCCTCTCCACTCCTCTCCTCCTCCATGCACTCTACTCCTCTCCTCCTCCATGCACTCTACTCCTCTCCTCCTCCATGCACTCCACTCCTCCTCCATGCACTCCACTCCTCCTCCATCCACTTCTCTCCTCCTCCATGCACTCCTCCATGCACTCCTCTGCTCCTCCATGCACAACTCTCCTCCTCCATGCACTCCTCCCCACTCCTCTCCTCCTCCATGCACTCCACTCCTCCTCCATCCACTCCACTCCTCCTCCATCCACTTCTCTCCTCCTCCATGCACTCCTCCATGCACTCCTCTGCTCCTCCATGCACAACTCTCCTCCTCCATGCACTCCTCCCCACTCCTCTCCTCCTCCATGCACTCCACTCCTCCTCCATGCACTCCACTCCTCCTCCATCCACTCCTCTCCTCCTCCATCCACTCCTCTCCTCCTCCATGCACTCCTCTCCTCCTCCATGCACAACTCTCCTCCTCCATGCACTCCTCCCCACTCCTCTCCTCCTCCATGCACTCTACTCCTCTCCTCCTCCATGCACTCCACTCCTCCTCCATGCACTCCACTCCTCCTCCATCCACTTCTCTCCTCCTCCATGCACTCCTCCATGCACTCCTCTCTTCCTCCATGCACAACTCTCCTCCTCCATACACTCCTCCATGCACTCCTCTCCTCCTCCATGCACAACTCTCCTCCTCCATACACTCCTCCACTTCTCTCCTCCTCCATGCACTCCTCCATGCACTCCTCTCCTCCTTCATGCACTCCACTCCTCCATGCACGCCACTCCTCCACTCCTACACTCCTCTCCTCCTCCACTCCACTCCTCCACTCCTCTCCTCCTCCATATACTCCTCTCCTCCTCCATACACTCCACTCCACATTTCCATGCACTGCACTCCGCTCCTCCTCCGTGCACTCCGCTCCTCCTCCGTGCACTCCGCTCCTCCTCCGTGCACTCCGCTCCTCCTCCGTGCACTCCGCTCCTCTCTTCCTCCGTGCACTCCACTCCTTCACTCCTCTCTTCCTCCATGCACTCCTCTCCTCTCTTCCTCCATGCACTTCTCTCCTCTCTTCCTCCATACACTCCATTAGCAAAGGTAGAAAGGGTTTTGGGCGTCTGTGGGTGAGGTATGTGACACACATGGAAGGTTTGTTATGGAAGATTTTGGAAAGATGAGAGCCCGGTCAGTGGCCGCATCTCCCGGACCGTCCTGATCGTATAAGACCCTCCCCTCAACAAATAACTTGTACCAGCAGAGCCACACTTTATTATTGGTAATGAATTAAGTGGTGGATCTGTTGCAAGAATCAATCTGCAGCACAGTAGAGGATGATGAGGATGATGTCAGACGGCCGCGATGTGTTAGGTCCAGAGCAGTCTCTATAGGGGTCGACTTGGGAGTTTCTGCAATCACATGGGATGATGTACACAGTCTGTGCGTGGTCCCTCTCGTGGACATGTGGGACGAGTTGTGTAAGGAGTCGCTCCGGTCAGTGTATTCATAGGGTGCAGGCACTGGGATGAGCGTCCCTTTTTATACTACGTTGTTCTCTAGCCCTTCTTAAAAGGTTTTTCCATCAGTTGCAGCAGCTATGCGGTCCAGCTCCTCTCTGTGTTCACCAGTTCCATCCCTTCAAAGTAGGAATGGGGTCTGCGAGCGTGAAACTAGAAGAAAACAAACAAGAAGTCACGAGTCTGCGGGATCCCCAACAAAAAGTCCAAAAGGGCAGCTGAGACCTTAGACAAACTCAAAATGGTCCCGTGGGGTCTGTAGAACATTCTCATTAGTAAGTTCATTTTTTTCTGGAATTTTCTGGGTGAAAAAATAAAAAATACTTTTTTTTTTTTTTTTTAATCCTATTCCTCACCCTATAATGTCCGTCTGCGCCACGTACCGGAGACTGCAGGGAAAGCTGGTGCAGGATGGGGAAGGGAGTCCAGTGGATCGGCTCCATAGGCCAGCTGCACACTGACACGTCGCTCGCTTTCCCGGAGTCGATCATCAAGTCGTTGACGCTGCTGCAACTTGTCTCCAGCCTGAAAGATGGAATCGGAGCAAAATTACAACCAGAGAGCACGGGTCTGTAATGTAAAGGGGCAAGAACCCAGAATTAACCCTCGGCGTAGACTGGGAGATCCAGAATCTGTGTAAGAAATCTTAGAGGGAAGCGTCCACCAATAATTCATCATGTATACAGAATCTAGGTGATAAACGTCAAACCAATAGTGGTCTGACCGCTAGCACCCCCATCAGGAGGGAAATACTTGTCTCGCTGGAGCCACCACTAGAGGGAGCACACAGTATACGATGCTATCCGGCTAAATCCATGTGTGCAGTAATCTCCCCCTAGTGGTGGCAGCAGGGAACATACTTTTACAGCTGCATCTATGCAGGGAAGTTAGAATGGGCTTGGAGTGTGTGTGTGTGTGTGTGTGTGTGTGTGTGTGTGTGTGTGTGTGTGTGTATATATTTTATATATATATATATATATATATATATATATATATATATATATATATATATATACACAGTATATATACTGTGTATATATATATATATATACACACACGCACACACACATTGAGCAAAACTATAAATTGCAATATTTTGTGTTTTTACTCCCATTATTCATGAGCTGAACTCAAAGATCCAAGAATTTCTATGGACACAAAAGCTCAAATATTCACAAATTTATCTAAATTTGTGTTAGTGACACTTCACCTTTACTGAGATATGCCGCACCTGTGAGGTAGATGGAATATCAAGATGCTGATTAGACAGCATGATTATTACACAGGTGTGCCTTAGGCTGACCAGCATGATTATTGCACAGGTGTGCCTTTGGCTGGCCAGCATGATTATTGCACAGGTGTGCCTTCGGCTGGCCAGCATGATTATTGCACAGGTGTTCCTTAGCCTGGCCAGCATGATTATTGCACAGGTGTGCCTTAGGCTGGCCAGCATGATTATTGCACAGGTGTGTCTTAGGCTGGCCAGCATGATTATTGCACAGGTGTGCCTTATCCTGGCCAGCATGATTATTGCACAGGTGTGCCTTAGGCTGGCCAGCATGATTATTGCACAGGTGTGCCCCTTAGGTTGGCCGCAAAAAAAAAGGCCACTCTAAAATGTGTAGTTTCATCACACAGTACAATGCCACAGCTGTCACCAGTTTTGAGGGGGCGTGCAGTTGGCTGCTGATTGCAGGAATGTCTCCAGAGCTGTTCCCGTGAATTGTGTTCATTTCTCTGCCATAAGTCCGCTTTCACATTTCGTTTTTTTCCTACGTTCAGTGTTCTCGTCGGAGCCTCCGTCTGAACAGCCCCACAAAACGTGTTTCTGACGCATGCGCCGACGGGGCCATTGACTATAATGGAGCAGACAGTCAGCGTGTGCACCATTTTTGGACATATACGCTTTCTGCAGGCGGACCCCCGGACGTATTCTGCTCTATTACCGTCAATGGCCCCGTCGGCGCATGCGTCTGAAACACTTTTTGCGGGGCTGTTCGGACGGAATCTCCGACGGGAACACTGAATGTAGGAAAAAACAAAACGTGAAAGTGGCCTAAGTCGTCTCCAAGGGTGTTTCAGAGAATTTGGCAGAACATCCAACTGACCTCACACCCGCAGACCACGTGTAACCGCAGCAGCCCAGGACCCCCACATCCAGCAGCTTCACCTCCAAGATTGTCTAACACCGGCTCCCGGACAGCGGCTGCAACAAACTGTCAGACGAGTCTCAGGGAAGCTCATCTGCTGCTCCTCGTCCTCATCGGGGGTCTCCACCGGACTGCAGAGCGTCATAGTAACCAACGTGAGTGGGCGAATGTTCACATTCAATGGTGTCTGCCACATTGCAGAGGTTTCTCTTCATGGATGAATCCTGGTTCTCACTGTACGGGGCAGATGGCGGACTGGCAAATGGTGCTCACACCAGATACTGACTGGTTTTCTGACCCTCGTCAGGGATCTCCCCAATACTGTAAAACTGTACATTTTAGAGTGGCCTTTTATTGTGGACAGCCTAAATCACACCTGTACACTAATAAGGCACACCTGTGCACTAATAAGGCACACCTGTGCACTAATCATGCTGGCCAGCCGGAGGCACACCTGTGCAATAATCATGCTGGCCAGCCGGAGGCACCCCTCTGCAATAATCATGCTGGCCAGCCTAAGGCACACCTCTGCAATAATCATGCTGGCCAGCCGGAAGCACACCTGTGCAATAATCATACTGACTAATCAGCATCTTGATGTGCCGCACCTGTGCAATAAGGCACACCTGTGTAATAAGGCACACCTGTGCAATAATTATTCTGGCCAGCCGGAGTCACACCTGTGCAATAATCATGCCGTCTAATCAGCATCTTGATAAGCCGCACCTGTGAGGTTGAGGGATTATCTCCACAAAGGAGAAAAGTGTTGCATCTAAGTTTATCCTCAATGCAGATTTTATATATATATATATATATATGTATATGTGTGTGCGTGCGTGTGTGCGTGTGCGCGTGTGCGTGCGTGTCTGTGTGTGCAGCTATGGCTACAACTGTAGCAATTTATTGTAAATAAAAAGGGGGAATTTGAAAACCTGATGCATTGTATATATGGCCCCTATACAGCTCTATGGTTATAAACTATTACCTATACTCTATCTGTTCCCTACTTCTTGTTAACATAGACTTGTTAGGGGTCATGTGTTACACTGGCAGGTCGTCCATGCTATTTGGCCTCCTTGTGTTTGTCCTCCACTATGGCCCCTATGGTGCAGCCACTGTCACAATGGGTAACACTACACTAAGTGATCTCTGAGTATCTGCTGCCACCTGGTGTCTGACAATGGGATTACATGTATAGATCAGGTCCTGCTGAGCCCCTCGTATTTCAGGGTACAGGGAATGGATGTATTAGGGTTTAATGCAATAATACTTGGATTTTTATATATTTAATGTGAATCCTCATCGCAGTTTCCTATTTCCACATTGCACGGTGTGGGATGTCGTCAATGTACCGGACGCAGAAGGACAGAGCAGGTGGGTGCATTGTGCCCCAACCACTCCACAGAATAGAGAAGTGTCCAGATTTGTACTTTCTATAGTAAAGCATGAAGTCTGCACTTTTCTGTCCCTATTCATGGAGCTAATCCCTCGGCACGGTGCAGCGGGGGCCGCAGGGTTCGCTGTTGTCCTATATATATGAGTGCTGTGGTTAAAGGGCCAGTAACGTACAGCAAAGTCGCCACTGCTACCGCTCACACCTACATGTGTATCCGGAAGGAAATATGTAACAGGACTAGGAATCAGAGGAGACGGCGAGTTTTGGGGTCATCACATCTGTTCCTAGATCTCTGCCTTTATCCTCTTTTTGTGATATTTCCCCTAAAAATTCACAAATAAATTTACATTTGGTTACGGGATAGCCCTGTCCAATCAGTGCTGACACCCCTTTATCAAAATCCCCTTTTTCATTTAGATGTAGGAACACACTTTTTTGAAAAAGGGAATTTTGATATTTAGTGGTCAATTCATTTCCAGGAGCAATAACAGAGGAACAGCACATCATTCTAAGCTGCAGTGGAATTACTATAGTTGAGTAAATACTTGTATTCCTCATTAAATAGTATTTCCACTACAGCTTAGAATTGTGTTGTTCCTCTGTTATTCCTCCTGGGAATGCATTGACCACATGTTTAGTTGAGTAAATAACTTGTATTCCTCATTAAAAACATGTGGTCAATGCATTTCCAGGAGGAACAACAGAGGAGCATCACATCATTCTAAGCTGCAGTGGAATTACTATTTAATGAGGAATACAAGTGTTTACTCAACTACACATGTGGTCAAAGTATTTCCAGGAGGAACAACAGAGGAACAACTTGTATTCCTCATTAAAAACATGTGGTCAATGCATTTCCAGGAGGAACAACACATCATTCTAAGCTGCAGTGGAATTACTATAGTTGTGTAAATACTCGTGTATTCTTCAATAAATAGTAATTCCACTGCAGCTTAGAATTGTGTTATTCCTCCTGGAAATCCAATGACCACATGTTTAGTTGAGTAAATACTTGTATTCCTCATTAAAAACATGTGGTCAATGCATTTCCAGGAGGAATAACAGAGGAACAGCACATCATTCTAAGCTGCAGTGGAATTACTATTTAATGAGGGATACAAGTATTTACTGAACTAAACATGTGGTCAATGCATTTCCAGGAGGAATAACAGAGGAACGGCACATCATTCTAAGCTGCAGTGGAATTACTATTTAATGAGGAATACAATTATTTACTCAACTAAACATGTGGTCAATGCATTTCCAGGAGGAATAACAGAGGAACAACACATCATTCTAAGCTGCAGTGGAATTACTATAGTTGAGTAAATATTTGTGTTCCTCATTAAATAGCAATTCCACTGCAGCTTAGAATTGTGTTGTTCCTCTGTTATTCTTCCTGGAAATGCATTAACCACATGTTTAGTTGAATAAATAAATTGTATTCCTCATTAAAAACATGTGGTCAATGCATTTCCAGGAGGAATAACAGAGGAACGGCACATCATTCTAAGCTGCAGTGGAATTACTATTTAATGAGGACTACAATTATTTACTCAACTAAACATGTGGTCAATGCATTTCCAGGAGGAATAACAGAGGAACAACACATCATTCTAAGCTGCAGTGGAATTACTATAGTTGAGTAAATATTTGTGTTCCTCATTAAATAGCAATTCCACTGCAGCTTAGAATTGTGTTGTTCCTCTGTTATTCTTCCTGGAAATGCATTAACCACATGTTTAGTTGAATAAATAAATTGTATTCCTCATTAAAAACATGTGGTCAATGCATTTCCAGGAGGAATAACAGAGGAACAGCACATCATTCTAAGCTGCAGTGGAATTACTATTTAATGAAGGATACAAGTATTTACTGAACTAAACATGTGGTCAATGCATTTCCAGGAGGAATAACAGAGGAACAGCACATCATTCTAAGCTGCAGTGGAATTACTATTTAATGAAGGATACAATTATTTACTCAACTAAACATGTGGTCAATGCATTTCCAGGAGGAATAACAGAGGAACAACACATCATTCTAAGCTGCAGTGGAATTACTATAGTTGAGTAAATACTTGTATTCCTCATTAAGGCTGGACTCACACGAACGTATTAAAAAACGGTCCCATTCCCGTTTGCGAGAGTCAGACGAATTTTTCTCACTTGTCATCAGTGTGCTCTCAGTGTGCTCTCAGTGTGCTCTCAGTGTGCTGTCAGTATGCTGTCAGTGTGCTGTCCGTCTGCAATCCGTTTTTTTCTCAGCAGCTATTAGTCATTTACAGTCCATAACAAACATTTACAGTGTTCTATGCTACATGATAGAATTGTATTCATAAAAACGGATGTCACTAGGATGGTCCGTGTGACGTCCGTTTTTTTCTCGCACCCATAGACTTGTATTGGCGAGTCAGAGACGTTTTACGTATGCATACGCAGCATGCTGCCGCTTTTTTCGCATCCAGAATCTGGATGCGAGAAAAGCTGACCAACAGCTCGCACTCATAGAATAACATTGGTCCGAGTATAATGCGAGAATTTCTCGCATTGCTCTCGTCCGATTTTCACGCTCGTGTGAGCGTACCCTAAATAGCAATTCCACTGCAGCTTAGAATTGTGTTGTTCCTCTGTTATTCCTCCTGGAAATGCATTGACCACATGTTTAGTTCAGTAAATACTGGTATTTCTCATTAAAAACATGCGGTCAACGCATTTCCAGGAGGAACAACAGAGGAACAACACAATTCTAAGCTGCAGTGGAAGTACTATTTAATGAGGAATACAAGTCTTGGTCAATGCATTTCCAGGAGGAATAACAGAGGAACAGCACATCATTCTAAGCTGCAGTGGAATTACTATAGTTGAGTAAATACTTGTAGTGGAATTGCTATTTAATGAGGAATACAAGTATTTACTAAACTAAACATGTCAGATCCCCTTTAAAAGCGACCGACCAAAAAATATTTGGTGCTTGTTCCCTGTTTTTAGGTTCCTGTGCCCCCCACCCAAAGATGACCCTTGAAGTGCATGGGAGCCCTGGAAGAAGAGCGGAATATTGGGGGGGTTTCAGGAAAAAGCTGCAGCCAAATATGCATGCACTCTACAGTGACCCCTACAGTTGAAATGTAGTATTACAAGTGGCCATTATGAGCGGAGACCCCCCAGGCCCCCCATTATGACCATATGCTCTAATAGGGGATTTGGCAGAATAAAGGCTGTTCCTTCTGTTGATAAATACATCACTGATTCTGGATGTCACCTTGACACCATACAAAGCCTAAAAAGACCCCACAACCGCACATGGTCCTGGGGTCCGGCGGGGTGGGTGGGGGGGCCTGCCGAGCGCTAATTGATTTGTTTGCCTCCTTGAACAATCTTCCCGATTCCATGATGTCTGTGTAATGGAGCACAGGATGGAAACCACAGCGGGGAGATGAACCTTTAATTAAGCAGCGATCTATTCCAGCGCGCTCTGCCAGGGACGCAATGCAGGGGCCGGCGAGTCTGCAAGCTTCACCGCATCGTAGACAAAAGTTCTCAAACTTTCAAACATGGGTTAAATTTCACCTCCTCGTCACTTATAAAATTCCTGCTTGCTGTTGGTGAATGGGAACATCTGTGCAAACCCATAACTAGCTAATCTGGAAAAGACGGCACGGGCTACATAACGAAAAAGCTCAGGGACAACAAATTCTTGCCCTTATTGCAAGTTTTGCAATTGGGTTTCATTAAAAATTTTGCACTGTTATGATTAAAAGGAGCTCACTGACAGATTCTCCGTTAACTCATTCTGTAGCCAGCAATAAACCGGACAACCCAGAGGCGATAAAAGGCAAACGCTGCAAAATTTTGAGCTCACTGACGGATTCTCCGTTAACTCATTCTGCAGCCAGCAATAAACTGTACAACCCAGAGACGATAAAAGGCAAACGCTGCAAAATAAAGAATCCTAACCAACATTTACTCTAGAATTTGGATTCTAATAATTCAGTTTTTATCATTTCTGCTTGCTGTCAGTGAATGGGAGTATTCTCATGTAGGAACCCCTATAGAACTAAAAAAGGGTTGTTTGCCCTTTGGGTACATTTTTTTTATAGCTAAATTCATATACAGTATTTGGGGCAAAAAAATAATTTCTTAAATTGGGTTTCTTTCAAAATTTGCCTTTTATTGCCTCTGGGCTGCACTGTTGGCTACAGAATGAGTTAACTGAGAATCTGTCAGCGAGCTCATAATTTTGTGTTAAATTTATAGGGGTTTTTTTTCTTCTTTTTTCATTATTTTTTTTAATTTAAAGTGACAGTGTTGGTGGAGTTTTCCTTATCCAGATGTTTGGAGCTAATTTAAAGCAAAAGAGCAAAAGAAAATACTGAAAAATTGGCACAAAAAAGTGACTATAA
>NC_134359.1:272963083-272998083 GCF_048569485.1 Anomaloglossus baeobatrachus
GGGTGCAGGGGGGAGGATGGGGTGGATGCCGGACTCTCAAACAATGGGGAGGCTGCAGGGGGGAGGATGGGGTGGATGCCGGACTGTGAAACAATGGGGAGGGTGCAGGGGGGAGGATGGGGTGGATGCCGGACTCTCAAACAATGGGGAGGCTGCAGGGGGGAGGATGGGGTGGATGCCGGACTGTGAAACAATGGGGAGGGTGCAGGGGGGAGGATGGGGTGGATGCCGGACTGTGAAACAATGGGGAGGGTGCAGGGGGGAGGATGGGGTGGATGCCGGACTGTGAAACAATGGGGAGGCTGCAGGGGGGAGGATGGGGTGGATGCCGGACTGTGAAACAATGGGGAGGCTGCAGGGGGGAGGATGGGGTGGATGCCGGACTGTGAAACAATGGGGAGGCTGCAGGGGATGTTGTTGAAAATTGTTTTTTTTTTCCAATGTAAGGCCTCCCCCGAAAGTAAGGCAGGGTGGGACTTTTGGGGGTAAAATTAATGTAAGACAGGGCCTTACTTTCGGGGAAACACGGTATATACATAATATATATTATATAATATAGTTATGCATTTTATTGCACATATATAGATAATACTAAACTAGATATATATTTTTATATATATATATATATATATATATATATATATATATATATATATATATATATATATATATATATATATATAAAAATATATATCTAGTTTAGTATTATCTATATATGTGCAATAAAATGCATAACTATATTATATAATATATATTATGTATATACCGTGTTTCCCCGAAAGTAAGGCCCTGTCTTACATTAATATATATATATATTCACCCACATACACACACACACACACCATGGAGGCCATGATTTACATGTGACCATCACAAAGAGACTTATGTGTCCCTAATAGGTTATTCTGGGCTAAAAGAATGTGCCAACAATCTTGGCAGTTTTTTATGGAAAAGAATCTAATTAGAATAAAGAATATAATTTTCTCTACCTGCAGTCACCCCTAGAGGGAGCCATGCATTGAGATCCATAATATATCATTACATTGCGCCCTCTGGTGGTGACAGCCAGGATTTCATCTTTTCTCTTCATGCAGATGATTTGGAGTTCTGTATCAGGAAAAACAGAGCATTGGCCACTATAAAGATAAATGATAAAACTAACCGGCTGCATGTGCAGGAGCTACAGCCACAGGGTGGAGATGTACTCCGGCTTGTTCGGATGTAAGTATGATAGCTCCATGTGAGTTGGGTAAATGCAGCACCACAGCAGGTGCGAGGTCCTAGTGAAAAGGTTAATAAAATCCTGTTTGATTATTAAAAAACCCCTGCAATCTTAGGTTACGTTCACACAGACTTCTAGTTATGTGAATTTTGGAGCTGATTCCGCGCCATTATCCCCATAGGAAACCGCTTCAAATACTCTGAATAAGCTTTCTATGCATTTCAATGGAAAAACACACCTTAGTATACACAGTGCTTTTTTTTTCCACGTGCAAAGAGAAGTAACAAAACATGTTTTTTTGTGCCAAGGATTTTTCTGGCTGAATAAAAAAACATCTAAAAAGGGCTTGTAAAAGTTTTTGGGCACAATTAGTAAGAACACATTTTTTTAGCTGTGTGAATGCTGTTTTTTAGAGGTTTTTTTTTTTATAAATATCCATTTGAAATTCTAAGAGAGTATTCACACGGAGCTTTTTGGCACAGTTTTTTTTGTGGAAATTTTAGGGAAAAATCTGCATCGTCAAACACTTCAAATCCACTTGCAACAACAAGTTTCCCCTTAATCTGAATGAGAAAAAGCGCTTATACCGCACACGTTGCACTTTTTCTCTTTGTGTTTTTTAACCCGTGCTAGAAAAAAGCATCATGTCATGTAATGTAAATCATGAAAAAAATGTAAGTTGATTGGCATGCCTTTTATTGGGGTTTTAATTAAGTATTTTCAGTGGAAACAGCATCAAAAACTGCCTAAAAACAGCATAAAACCCCCTTGTGCTTACAAAACGGAGCAAAAAACCGTGCAACTTTTTGTAGTGGTTTTTAGAGGTAGAGTTTTCAGTCTGTGTGAACAAAGCTTAATGTATTTTTTAAAAAGAAAAAATAAATGGAACATGTTTACTGTACGTGCGTTTTCTCATTCAAATAAATAGAATTTGTTTTAGCATCAATCAGTGCCAAAATCAGCATGAAAAACTCTGCATCAAATTTTTACCCAGAAAAATCCTCTTAAAAATAAAAACAAAAAAAACCTGTGAACATAATTGAAACATTTTTGGCACCTTGTTCAGGTATGTTTTTTCATGTTGTCTTTGTGTGTGGGGGAGTTCTCCTTCACTTGTTTCAGAAGTGAAATTTGGAGAGTTTTATCAAGCAGAAACACCTAAAGAAGTCACATGTGGCTTCGGTTTCCCAAAAAAGCACTCAGCACCATGTGCAATGTAGGTGTGTTTTTGTATAGAAATTAAGGCGTCTTTTAGGATGTTTTTATGTGGATTTTGGAGCAGAATCTGCTTCAAAATCCAGATAAAAAAGCTTCATGGGAACTAAGGCTATGTTCACACAGGGTTTTTTTGGTGCGTTTTTTTTTAGCTGCGGCTTTGCCTTGGTTTTATGCAAATCCATGCTAATAAAACACTGCTTTTTACAGTTCCAGCAAAGTCTATGAGATTTCTGAAATCTCATGCACACACACAAACACCTGCAGATTTTTCCCTGATTATTTTTGTCAAATACCTGCGTTTTTGCTGCAGATTTCACAGAATGAGGATGGCAATTCTTTGCAGCATTTTTGCAACGTTTTTTCATTGATAGAACAAATTAGGTAGTAAAAAACGCCGCAAATCCGCACCAAAAATGCAGCAAAAACGGCACTAAAAAACGCACCAAATCCGCACCAAAAACGCAGATGACTCAAAGGAGATTTCCTGCAACAAGATCAGGTTTTGGTCAGGAAAAAAAAACGCACCAAAAAAGCCCTTTGTGACTACAGCCTAATACTATATTCATGAAGTTAAAAAAAAAACATGTTTTTCCAAATAAAAACAGTTTCAGAAAATTCTCTAGTTTTGATGACTTTTTAGAGGAGTTTTTTGTTTCTTGATCTTATTTTTTTTCCTAAACTGATCTTTGCAGCCTTTTTATTGGACCCGGCATAATTTAAATAAGTTTCTTTTAGGATGTTTTTCAAACAAATGACATGAACTTTATCATTTTTCAGACCCTTATCAGAGAAAAAAAAAGCTAAAAAAACCATAAAAATCCTCATACGACCAGCAAAGTGGATTTGCCAGAAAAATGGAAGATTTTATAGCTGGGATGATTTAGGAAAACCTGGACTCGCAGGGGGTTGGACCCGATGGCCCTTGAGGTCCCTTCCAATGCTACCATTCTATGATTCTATGAGAAAAATAAAGCTAAAAAAAATCCTCAAGGATTGTTCAGCCAGTAAAATTCATTTAAAAAACTCTGTGTGAACATACCCCAAGGGAAGATGTGTGGACACCTCTGAATCCAGTGTGATATGATATGTGTGAACATACCCCAAGGGAAGATGTGTGGACACCTCTGAATCCAGTGTGATATGATATGTGTGAACATACCTCAAGGGAAGATGTGTGGACACCTCTGAATCCAGTGTGATATGATATGTGTGAACATACCCCAAGGGAAGATGTATGGACACCTCTGAATATAGTGTGATATGATATGTGTGAACATACCCCAAGGGAAGATGTATGGACACCTCTGAATCCAGTGTGATATGATATGTGTGAACATACCCCAAGGGAAGATGTGTGGACACCTTTGAATCCAGTGTGATATGATGTGTGAACATACCCCAAGGGAAGATGTGTGGACACCTCTGAATCCAGTGTGATATGATATGTGTGAACATACCCCAAGGGAAGATGTGTGGACACCTCTGAATCCAGTGTGATATGATATGTGTGAACATACCTCAAGGGAAGATGTGTGGACACCTCTGAATCCAGTGTGATATGATATGTGTGAACATACCCAAAGGGAAGATGTGTGGACACCTCTGAATCCAGTGTGATATGATATGTGTGAACATACCTCAAGGGAAGATGTGTGGACACCTCTGAATCCAGTGTGATATGATATGTGTGAACATACCCCAAGGGAAGATGTGTGGACACCTCTGAATCCAGTGTGATATGATTTGTGTGAACATACCCCAAGGGAAGATGTATGGACACCTCTGAATCCTGTGTGATATGATATGTGTGAACATACCCCAAGGGAAGATGTGTGGACACCTTTGAATCCAGTGTGATATGATGTGTGAACATACCCCAAGGGAAGATGTGTGGACACCTCTGAATTCAGTGTGATATATGTGTGAACATACCCCAAGGGAAGATGTGTGGACAACTCTGAATCCAGTGTGGTATGATATGTGTGAACATATCCCAAGAGAAGATGTGTGGACACCTCTGAATCCTGTGTGATATGATATGTGTGAACATACCCTAAGGGAAGATGTATGGACACCTCTGAATCCAGTGTGATATGATATGTGTGAACATACCCCAAGGGAAGATGTGTGGACACCTTTGAATCCAGTGTGATATGATATGTGTGAACATACCCCAAGGGAAGATGTGTGGACACCTCTGAATCCAGTGTGATATATGTGTGAACATACCCCAAGGGAAGATGTGTGGACACCTCTGAATCCAGTGTGATATATGTGTGAACATACCCCAAGGGAAGTTGTGTGGACACCTCTGAATCCAGTGTGGTGGACGTCCCCCTACAGAGCGATCGCATTGCTCGAAAACAAGTGGATGGGAAATTGGGGAAGAATTAAACACCAAGACCTGTCAGGAAACATTCTCATAGCAACCAGTCTTTGGTTCAGGGCAGATTTGTCACAGTACTAATGGCAGAAAACGGGCAATGATGCTTGGCAGTGCTCAAACCAAATTATTTTAGGCCTGAGGAGGCTGTTGTCTTTCCCTTTGAACAGAACAGTCAAGCCTGGCAGTCTGGTTGCTAGGGTATTACTGCTTAACAACGCATACATTCCATTGCTGGGCATTTAGGCCGTAGCCTCGCCCATCCCATAACAAGATTCCCAATCATTACAATTCACTATAGTAATAGGCTTACTTCCATCTCCCAGGCCGCGGCCATTACCTGGGTGGGGCCCTGGTGGGCTGCTGGGCCTGGTTTGTTTGGGAGCCGCTCCGCGCACCATCTTGACAGCCGCACACGCAGCTCCCCAGAGCCTGCAGGGGAAACACCTCTTCAGAGCTGCTGAACGCCGGGTTATCCAGGGAATTGAGTGACGCCGAGGTTGTCAGCCATGTTTGTGAAGGGCACCAGAAATGCGTGGGGACATCATCAAAGCGACTGAACCTCCTGTAACTAAATTATTACAACTGTCAGTCAACACGAATTACGCGGTAATCATGAAAAAAACCCAAAAACGTAAAGATGTTTTATAAGGTATAAATTAAATTATGGATAGAGTTGAGCGGACTGGCAATAATCCGGGTCCGGCGGATCAGCGGCAGGTTGACAAAGAAGTCCGGATCCGATCCGGAATCCGGCCCCAGGGAGGAGGGGGAGAGGGAGGGGGGAGGGGGAGGGGGGATAGGGAGAAGGAGGGGGAGGGGGAGAGGGAGGGGGAGAGGGAGGGAGGAGGGAGAGGGAGGGGGAGAGGGGAAAGGGAGGGAGAGGGAGGGGGAGGGGGAGAGGGCAAGGGATAGGGATGGGGGAGGGGGAGATGGAGGGGGAGGGTTAGAGGGAGGGGGGAGAGGGAGGGGGAGAGGGGAGAGGGAGGGAGGAGGGAGAGAGGAGGGAGAGGGAGGATGGAGAGGGAGGGGGAGAGGGGAGAGGGAGGGAGGGAGGAGGGAGAGAGGAGGGAGAGGGAGGACGGAGAGGGAGGGGGAGAGGGGAGAGGGAGAGGGAGGGGAAGGGGGGCGAGGGAAGGGGGAGGAGGATGGGGAGAGGGAGGGGGAGAGGGGAGAGGGGAGGGGGAGAGGGGAGGGGGAGAGGGGAGAGGGGAGGGGGAGAGGGGAGAGGGAGGGAGAGAGGAGAGGGAGAGGGGCCGAATCATGCACCCGGAATCCCGCGTCCGGGTCAGACTCGGATCGGCCGCTCAAACCGTGCGGATCCGGATTTTGCCAGTCCGAGTCCGCTCAACGCTAATTATGGACTATCAAAACAACAACAAAAAACACATAGTGCTAGAATGCGCAAAAAAGGTGAAAAAATAATATACTGATAATGAATGCGTCAATTAATACCCCAATACTGATATATCCCTGAATTGTACCCCTAATGGCTGATGCTACCTATCCGTGGAGCTTGGAACCCCAAATTGACGACAGTGGCGCCCCCGCTCCTCGATGGCTGTCTCTATATCATGCTAATTTACCCTATAACGTTACTTGATTTTATATAGATAAATCGCCACAAAAAAACATGATAAATGGATGTTTAAAGGAAAAGGGACATCAAGCAAGGACAAGTCTATAAGGTCTTGCTAAACACGGTATATATGGTCTGACTGTGACTGTGCAATGTCCCAGACCAATGCTAGTGTGGATAAAAACATGGTACTTACACTATATCACAAAAGTGAGTACACCCCTCACACATTTAATTATATCTTTTCCTCGGACAGCACTGGGGATCTAACCCTGTGATACAATGTACAGTGTCAGTGTAAGGGTAACTAACTCAGCACACAGCCATTAATGTCTAAACTGCTGGCGACAAAAGTGAGTACACCCCTAAGTGAAAATGGCTAAATTGTGTCCAAAGTGTGAATAGTTTGTGTGGCCATCCTTATTTTCCAGTCTGGCCTTAGCTCTCTTGGGCATGGAGGTCACAGGAACTGCTGGATCCTCTTCCATCTGTGGAGCCTCCTCAAACGAAAGGTGGAGGAGCGCAAGGTCTCTACCATCCACCAGCTCCGAGATGTCGTCATGGAGGAAGGATGAGGATCCAGCGGCTCCTGTGATTCTCCAGGCCCAAGAGAGTGAAGGCCATGCTTGAAAATAATGGCAGCCACACAAAATATTCACACTTTAGTTATTTTCAATTAGAGGTGTACTCACTTTTGTTGCCAGCGGTTTAGACATTAATGGTTGTGTGTTAAGTTATTTAGAGGACACCAGATTTACCCTGTTATACAAGCTGCACACTGACACTACATTGTATCTCAGGGTCAGATCTAAAAAAATTGTCCCCATTGCCTTACAGCGCATGCGCGGGCAGTATATCTGCTATTGCCTTACAGCGCATGCACGGGCAGTATATCTGCTATTGCCTTACAGTGCATGCACAGGCAGTATATCTGCTATTGCCTTACAGTGCATGCGCAGGCAGTATATCTGCTATTGCCTTACAGTGCATGCGCGGGCAGTATATCTGCTCTTTCCTTACAGTGCATGCACGGGCAGTATATCTGCTATTGCCTTAAAGCGCATGCGCAGGCAGTATGTCTGCTATTGCCTTCCAGTGCATGCGCGGGCAGTATATTTTCTGTTGTCTTACAGTGCATGCGCGGGCAGTATATTTGCTATTGTCTTACAGTGCATGCGCGGGCAGTATATCTGCTATTGTCTTACAGTGCATGCGCGGGCAGTATATCTGCTATTGCCTTCCAGTGCATGCGCGGGCAGTATATCTGCTATTGCCTTCCAGTGCATGCACGGGCAGTATATCTGCTATTGCCTTACAGTGCATGCGCGGGCAGTATATCTGCTATTGCCTTCCAGTGCATGCGCGGGCAGTATATCTGCTCTTGCCTTACAGTGCATGCACAGGCAGTATATCTGCTATTGCCTTACAGCGCATGCGCGGGCAGTATATCTGCTATAGCCTTACAGTGCATGCGCTGCAGTATATCTGCTCTTTCCTTACAGTGCATGCGTGGGCAGTATATCTGCTATTGCTTTACAGTGCATGCATGGGCAGTATATCTGCTCTTGCCTTACAGTGCATGCACGGGCAGTATATCTGCTATTGCCTTAAAGCACATGCGCAGGCAGTATGTCTGCTATTGCCTTCCAGTGCATGCGCGGGCAGTATATTTGCTGTTGTCTTACAGTGCATGCGCGGGCAGTATATCTGCTATTGTCTTACAGTGCATGCGCGGGCAGTATATCTGCTATTGCCTTACAGTGCATGCGCGGGCAGTATATCTGCTATTGCCTTCCAGTGCATGCGCGGGCAGTATATCTGCTATTGCCTTCCAGTGCATGCGCGGGCAGTATATCTGCTATTGCCTTCCAGTGCATGCGCGGGCAGTATATCTGCTATTGCCTTACAGTGCATGCGCTGCAGTATATCTGCTATTGCCTTACAGTGCATGCGCAGGCAGTATATCTATTGCCTTACAGCGCATGCGCGGGCAGTATATCTGCTATTGCTTTACAGTGCATGCATGGGCAGTATATCTGCTATTGTCTTACAGTGCATGCGCGGGCAGTATATCTGCTATTGCCTTACAGTGCATGCGCGGGCAGTATATCTGCTATTGCCTTCCAGTGCATGCGCGGGCAGTATATCTGCTATTGCCTTCCAGTGCATGCGCGGGCAGTATATCTGCTATTGCCTTCCAGTGCATGCGCGGGCAGTATATCTGCTATTGCCTTACAGTGCATGCGCTGCAGTATATCTGCTATTGCCTTACAGTGCATGCGCAGGCAGTATATCTATTGCCTTACAGCGCATGCGTGGGCAGTATATCTGCTATTGCTTTACAGTGCATGCATGGGCAGTATATCTGCTATTGCCTTACAGTGCATGCGCGGGCAGTATATCTGCTCTTGCCTTACAGTGCATGCACAGGCAGTATATCTGCTATTGCCTTACAGCGCATGCGCGGGCATTATATCTGCTATAGCCTTACAGTGCATGCGCTGCAGTATATCTGCTCTTTCCTTACAGTGCATGCACGGGCAGTATATCTGCTATTGCGTTACAGCGCATGCGCAGGCAGTATGTCTGCTATTGCCTTCCAGTGCATGCGCGGGCAGTATATCTGCTATTGCCTTCCAGTGCATGTGCGGGCAGTATATCTGCTATTGCCTTCCAGTGCATGCGCGGGAAGTATATCTGCTATTGCCTTACAGCGCATGCGCGGGCAGTATATCTGCTATTACCTTACAGTGCATGCGCTGCAGTATATCTGCTATTGCGTTTCAGTACATGTGCTGCAGTATATCTGCTATTGAGTTACAGTGCATGCGCGGGCAGTATATCTGCTATTGCCTTACAGCACATGCGCAGGCAGTATATCTGCTATTGCCTTACAGCGCATCCGCAGGCAGTATATCTGCTATTGCCTTACAGTGCATGCGCGGGCAGTATATCTGCTATTGCCTTACAGTGCATGCGCGGGCAGTATATCTGCTATTGCCTTACAGTGCATGTGCTGCAGTATATCTGCTATTGCCTTACAGTGCATGCACGGGCAGTATATCTGCTATTGCCTTACAGCGCATGCGCAGGCAGTATATCTGCTGTTGCCTTCCAGTGCATGCGCGGGCAGTATATTTGCTGTTGTCTTACAGTGCATGCGCGGGCAGTATATCTGCTATTGTCTTACAGTGCATGCGCGGGCAGTATATCTGCTATTGCCTTACAGTGCATGCGCTGCAGTATATCTGCTATTGCGTTTCAGTGCATGTGCTGCAGTATATCTGCTATTGAGTTACAGTGCATGCGCGGGCAGTATATCTGCTATTGCCTTACAGCGCATGCGCAGGCAGTATATCTGCTATTGCCTTACAGTGCATGCGCGGGCAGTATATCTGCTATTGCCTTACAGTGCATGCGCGGGCAGTATATCTGCTATTGCCTTACAGTGCATGTGCTACAGTATATCTGCTATTGCCTTACAGTGCATGCGCGGGCAGTATATCTGCTATTGCCTTACAGCGCATGCGCAGGCAGTATATCTGCTGTTGCATTACAGTGCATGCGCGGGCAGTATATCTGCTATTGCCTTACAGTGCATGCGCAACAGTATATCTGCTATTGCGTTTCAGTGTATGTGCTGCAGTATATCTGCTATTGAGTTACAGTGCATGCGCAGGCAGTATATCTGCTGTTGCCTTACAGCGCATGCGGGGGCAGTATATCTGCTATTGCCTTACAGTGCATGCGCGGGCATTTTATCTGCTATTGCCTTACAGCGCATGCGCGGGCAGTATATCTGCTGTTGCCTTACAGCTCAAGCGCAGGCAGTTAACAGGGGGTGGAGGGTTCATGATAACCACATGTTCTGAAACCCTTCATACCTCATCCATTTTTTTAAAAATTCACATATTAACAATTTTTCTCAGACCTGGAAACTTTTCTCCTAGTATAAGGGGAACGCATCGATCAGCCATACCATTACAACCAGCGGCCTAATGTTGGTTAGTTAATCTTAGTGCTGCTAAAACAGTTGTGATCTGTCAAGGCCTGAGCTCCACAAGACCTTTGATGGTGTCCTGTGGTATCTGGCAGCAGATCATTGAAGACAAATCATCACCCCGATATCTTTGTCATGTTCCTCAAATTGTTCCTGGACAGTTTTCTTTAGTGTGGCAGAGGCGTTATGTTGCTGAAACCGGACACACACTGCCATTAGTGAGTCCTCCTGCAATAAAGAGGGTACTAAACAATACTGAGGTAGGCTAGCCTTCACTTCTCACACTATCCATGGGAGGAGCCCATGACCCTATCATGGAGTCTCCCACCTTGGTCGAATTTTGGTACGCAACATCATCAACTGCATATCATTATCTGGAACACCCCATAAGACCTGCTGTATACATCAGGAACAAGGCACATGACCTGCCGTATACCGGGAACACCCCACAAGACCTGTCATATACCGGGAATACCCCACAAGACCTGCCGTATACCGGGAAAACCCCACAAGACCTGACATATACTGGGAACACCCTACAAGATCTACTGTATACCGAGAACAGCCCACAAGACCTGTCGTATACTGGGAACACCCCACAAGACCTGCCGTATACCGGGAACACCCCACAAGACCTGCCGTATACCGGGAACACCCCACAAAACCTGCCGTATACCGGGAACACCCCACAAGACCTGCCGTATACCGGGAACACCCCACAAGACCTGCCGTATACCGGGAACACCCCACAAGACCTGCCGTATACCAGGAACACCCCACAAGACCTGCCGTATACCAGGAACACCCCACAAGACCTGCCATATACCAGGAACACCCCACAAGACCTGCCGTATACCAGGAACACCCCACAAGACCTGCCGTATACCAGGAACACCCCACAAGACCTGCCGTATACCAGGAACACCCCACAAGACCTGCCGTATACCAGGAACACCCCACAAGACCTGCCGTATACCAGGAACACCCCACAAGACCTGCCGTATACCAGGAACACCCCACAAGACCTGCCGTATACCAGGAATACCCCACAAGACCTGCCGTATACCGGGGACACCCCACAAGACCTGCCGTATACCAGGAACATCCCACAAGACCTGCCGTATACCGGGAACACCCCACAAGATCTGCTGTATACCGGGAACACCCCACAAAACCTGATGTATAGCAGGAACACCGCACAAGACCTGCCGTATACCGGGAACACCCCACAAGACCTGCCGTATACCGGGAACACCCCACAAGACCTGACGTATACCAGGAACACCCCACAAGACCTGCCGTATACCGGGAACACCCCACAAGACCCTCCATATACCAGGAACACCCCACAAGACCTGACGTATATCAGGAACACCCCACCAGACCTGTTGTATACTGGGAACACCCCACAAGACCTGCCGTATACTGGGAACACCCCACAAGACTTGCTGTATACCGGTAACACCCCACAAGACCTGCCGTATACCAGGAACACCCTACAAGACCCTCTGTATACCGGGAAGACCCACAAGACCTGATGTATACCAGGAACACCCCACAAGACCTGACGTATACCAGGAACACCCCACAAGACCTGACTTATAGCGGGAACACCCCACAAGACCTGCCGTATACCGGGAACACCCCACAAGACCCTCCATATACCGGGAACACCCTACAAGACCCTCTGTATACCGGGAAGACCCACAAGACCTGATGTATACCAGGAACACCCCACAAGACCTGCCGTATACCGGAAACACCCCACAAGATCTGCCGTATACCGGGAACACCCCTCAAGACCTGCCGTATACCGGGAACACCCCTCAAGACCTGCCGTATACCAGGAACATCCCACAAGACCTGCCATATACCGGGAACACCCCACAAGATCTGCCGTATACCGGGAACACCCCACAAAACCTGATGTATAGCAGGAACACCGCACAAGACCTGCCGTATACCGGGAACACCCCACAAGACCTGACGTATACCAGGAACACCCCACAAGACCTGCCGTATATTAGTATATCGGGAACACGTCATAACAGCCGCCATTTTGGAGAAGACACGGCTGTTTATCTATCACAATTTGGCCCTTCTCTCAGTCACCCATTTTTCCGGCTTCCATCGCTTCAGCTCCCAGCACTGACCGGTCTCCTGCTAATAACATCTCCATCTCTGACCGGCGCCATTAGTCACTAGATAATGATGTTCTTCACTTCACCTGTCGGTGGTTTTAATGTTATGGCTGATGGCTTTATTTCTCCATTTTCCACATTTTCCACATTTTGCAGTCTGTTATTCTCTCTTATTACTGGGTCCAGATATCCTGAAGCAAGACGCGGTCTCATGACAATTGCCTGGGATTTAAGAGACCCTATAAATGATCGCCAATATCAATGCTCATCTCTGGTTACCATGGCAACAGATACCCGGGCCGCTTCCATCGCCTGAGCAGGCGGCGATGGTTTTCCCAGCCAGCAGGAGGCGAGCCGGGAATACAAAATGCGAGCTGTAGTGAGCGCAGGCAGCAGGAACACCGGAGATTGCCTGCATGGCTGAACGCGAGCCAGTGACTAGGGCTGGGGCATCTATAAGAGCCAAAGTAATGGACAACAGGGTATCCCGTAACCCCAGCACTATGCGGGGGAGCCGGGGGTATCACTCCTGCCCCCATGACTCCACAGAAAAACACAGAGTCCAAAGGGGTGACAGGAAAAGGGGTCCAGAGAAGGAAAGGAGCGGCCATGACGGTCATTAGCTTCATGTGTTCCGCACAGAGACATGTCCGTTTTTCTCCGGCAGCACTGATGTCACACGGACCACACACTGAAGTGATCCACGTGACACGTACCAGAGAAAACACATGTCTTTGAAAGCAAAGGATTTTCTCTACTCACCTGTCTCCAGCGCTGCTGTCTTTGGCGTTGCTGTCACCTGCTTCCGGTCCCTCTCATTATGCTCATGAATATTTTCTGCACTGTGGACCCGGAAGCAGCAGCAGCGCCGGAGACAGGTGAGTAAAAAGTTCCTGATCTCCGTGTGCTATCATGGATAGCACAGCGAGAACATACATGTGCCAAAATCACAGCACACAAAGGGGCCATACACACCTTCAACACAGATTGTGAAAAACGTGCGCCTTTATCATGGAGGTGTGAAGGGGGCCTTAGATGAGGAATCGGAATTTTTTTTTTTTTTGACCTTTATTATTTAGTCCCTTAGGAGACATGAACCGTGTGATTGCTTATTCTTTATACTGTAATATTACCCGTACTACTTTCTAGCAGTATATAGTCAAAACAACAAACTCTTATGAATTCAAAATGGCCGCCATGCGGGTCTTCTGGTGGCCCTGACTGTCATGTCACCCCATCAGCAACCTGCAGGGGCTGACAGGTGCCGTACACTCTCGTGCTGGCAATTAAACCAATTAAATGATGCTATCACAGATTATTGAAAAGTGCCAATCGGAGCAAACTAGTAAAAGCCGATGCAGACTGTGTAACACAGCTGGCATCTGTCAGGTACGGCTAGCCCGCAGATCCTGAGCCCACTCCATGCAGCAGATGTGTGACGTACCTGTAAATCTTGTCTGCACATGAGAATCGGTCGGTTCATTTCATTCATACATTTCCAGGAAGAATAACAGAGGGTCGGTAAAATGTTGAGTTTTCTTTAAAAATTGGTGCTGATGATAAATTTCCCCCAAAGTCCCTACAGGCCCCAAAGTCCCTACCTGCTTTGCGTCTGGGCCACTTTCTGTTGCAGGATCTGGGTCTGAAACCTCCGAACCAAGACGAAAACAGCGGCCGCGGCGCAGATGATGATGGAAAACACCACAGCGCAGGCAATGGCGGCAAGGCGGTGATGGGTCATTCTGTAGTCGCAGGTTTGTCCCATGTACCAAAAATCTCTGCCGATCGGGCACCTGATGGGGTCAGGACAGAATCAGAAGTGATGGACACGAAATCCCCCCCAACTACAACAATAAACCACTGAGCAAACAATCAACCCTCAAGACTACAGGTGACCTGATGGCTCCTCAGTTTCCTCCCTCCGCGCTCCGGCTCTCACCGTGGCACACAGAACTCCATGCATAATACTCACTGGCACTCAGGGTCCTGCCCTTTGCGGTGGATGCAGATGCCGTTGTTGTGGCAGAAGACACTGTGACAAGGTGACAAACAGAGAGCGCTGAGCTTCCGCAGAGGCACGCACCGGAAACCCCGAGGACAAGCGAACCAGTCACTACATGGGTCAGCACGGCTGTCTGTAGGGAGGAGACGAGATGCAGGAATGAAAGAGATGACACCAAGGACTAGAAGGCCAAGAGTAGCAAACCACTAGACACCAGGGACTGGAAAATTACATCAATGGACACCAAGAACTGGAGTATTACACAACTGGACACCAGGGACTGGAGTAATAAACTATAGGACATCAGGAACTGGATTAATAGTCTGGTGGACACAAAGGATTGGAATAATAAATGAATGGACATCAGGGACTGGAGAATTAAAAAACTGGACACTGGAATATTATACCACTGGACACCAAGGATTGGAAATTTACACCACTGGATCCCAGTGCCCTAGAGTATGGAACATTACACCACTAGACACCAGGGACTGGAATAATAGACCACTTGAAACCAGGGACTAGAATTATAAACCACTGGACACCAAGGACTGGAATTAGAAACCAATGGACACCAGGAACTGAAGAAATACCGTAAATAAGTGGTTGCTAGGGACACATATAACACCACTAAACATCAGGGACTGGAATAATAAACTAAAGGACTCCAGGGATTGGAGTAATAATCCACTGGACACCAGGGACTGGAGTAATAAACCATTGGAGAACCAGCACTAGAATAATAAACTAAAAGACACCTGTAATTGGAGTAAGAATCCAATAGACACCAGACACTGGAGTAATAACCTATTGGACACCATAAACTAATGGACACCAGACACTGGAGTAATAACCTATTGGATACCATGGACTGGAGTAATAAACTAACGGACACCAGACACTGGAGTAATAACCTATTGGACACCAGGGACTGGAGTAATACACTTTTGGCCATCAGGAACTGGAGTAATAAACTATAGGACTCCAGGGATTGGAGTAATAAACTATAGGACTCCCAGGGACTGGAGTAATAAACCATTGGAAACCAGGGACTGATTAATAACTTATTGGACACCAGGATCTGGAGTAATAAACCAATGGACACCAGGGACTGTAGTAATAAACTATTGGACACCAGGGACTGATTAATAACTTATTGGACACCAGGATCTGGAGTAATAAACCAGTGGACACCAGGGACTGGATTAATAACTTACTGGACACCAGGGACTGAAGTAATAAACTATAGGACACCAGGGACTGGAGTAATAAAATATTGGACACCAGGGACTGGAGTAATACACTATAGGACACCAGGGACTGGAGTAATAAACCATTGGAAACCAGAACTGATTAATAACTTATTGGACACCAGGATCTGGAGTAATAAACCGTTGGACACCAGGGACTGGATAAATAACTTACTGGACACCGGGGACTGAAGTAATAAACTATAGGACACCAGGGACTGGAGTAATAAACTATTGGACACCATGGACTGGAGTAATAAACTATTGGACACCAGGGACTGGAGTAATAAACTATTGGACACCAGGGACTGGAGTAATAAACTATTGGACACCAGGGACTGGAGTAATAAACTATTGGACACCAGGGACTGGAGTAATAAACCATTATAGATCAGGGTGTGTTACAATGAACTACAGAGAATCAGGGACTGAAACATTACACAAATGGACACCAGATACTGGAACAATAAACTACTGGACACCAGGGACTGAAGTAAAATACCACTGGACACCAGGGACTGAAGTAAAATACCACTGGACACCAGGGAGCGGCATTTTAAGCCACTGACTACCAGGGACTAGAGTAATATTCCAGTCCCTCTTGTCCAGTGGCTTAATAAAGGCTTCTTTCCATCTTGCACATTTGCGGCTCATCCCCAGGACCTGGAATGGAGGACTGGCCTCTATTCTCCAAATTCATTTGTATGAGAAATGTGACATATGGCCGGCACATTGTCTTCTCTTTCAGACCAGCGTAGATTTATGGTATATTCTCCGGACAGGTTCTCAATGTCTGAGAAGGGAAAACCACGATAAGCCACTTGGGCAGAAATTTGACTAAATTGTGGAACCCCAGGAACGTGGTACTGAAAATAGCTTAGAAAAACAGTTTGGCCTCGCCTGACGTCAGTAAGTGACACTGTGATAAAAGGTGACAGGCGTTTATAGAGGATGGTACGAGCGCTGGGAGCACAGGACGGGTCACCGGGTCACCTCCCCAAAGAGGAATATACCTCGTCATTCCAGGAAGAAAACATTTCCATGTTCCTACCATGGAAACAGGTCAAAGTTCACATCATTTCTAATGCGGCGACTAATCAGGGGGCCGAGGTCTGATCAGGGGTCTCCTCACCTGTCAGGGTGGTGTTATAGATCCTATAGGGTTTTTCCGAGGACTCCAAAAGCATGGATGGATTAGAGAGGACCAGTTCCTGCGCGGCAGACATCAGGCTCCCGGGGCGCACGCTGAACACCACTTTGTATTCCATGGCAGTGCCAGCCACCCTGAAACGACAAGCGGAAGACATTGCCAGGATGCCTGAAAGGCAGATTTACTAAGTGCATTAAAAATATCCTACAATAAAGGGAGGAGAACCTGCATCCAGCATACCAAGCGGGGGCGACACAATAGGCGGGCACGGGTGCACATGGCTGGGGCTGGCAGGAGACGTTCTGGGGGTTGGGAAAGCTGGGTAGATTGTCTGAACGTGGAACCAATTTCCTTTGACACAATGGGGTTGTCATTACTATATTTCCCCTTTTTATATTTGGAAGCTTGTATTGTACACTAGACCGCCCCTCTCTGACCCCTGCCGTACATGCAGCACTATACACCAAAAGGTAAAGTATTATCTAAAAATTACCTGCTGCATAAATTGTAATGATTTTTCTTTTATTTTCCATGTCACTTTTTAGTTTTTTAAAAAAAATAATTTTTCACACTGAACAACAAAATCTGAAACTTCTCAGACATTTCATTATCATCAGAGGCAGGTTTACAATAACAGTCTACACCTGTGTATATGTTACACAGCTAACCTTCTCCCCCTTCTGTACAAAATACTGATACTGCTATATTCAGTAGATAACACAGGATCCATCATTCCAAACAGGTGATGTCACAGCTCACCTCCTCCTCCTGTACAATGACTGATAACGCCTCTATATACAGTACATAGCACAGGATCCACTTTTCACAATAGGTGATGTCACAGCTCACCTTCTCCTCCTGTACAATGACTGCTAACACCTCTATACACAGTAGATAGCACAGGATCCACCATTCACAATAGGTGATGTCACAGCTCACCTCATCCTCCTGTGTAATGACTGATCACACCTCTACAGTAGCAAACACAGGATCCACCATTCAAAATAGATGATGTCACAGCTCACCTCCTCCTCCTGTACAATGACTGATAACACCTCTACATACAGTAGAAAACAGAGGATCCACCATTCACAATAGGTTATGTCACAGCTCACCTCCTCCTCCTGTATGATAACATTTCTATACAGCAGATAACAGATTCCACTTTTCACAATAGGTGATATCACAGCTCACCTCCTCCTGTACAATGACCAATAATACCTCTATGTACAGTAGATAGCACAGAATCCACCATTCACAATAGGTGATGTCACAGCTCACCTCCTTCTGTACAATGACTGATAACATCTCTATATACAGTAGATAACACAGGATCCACCATTCACAATAGGTGATGTCACAGCTCACCTCCTCCTCCTGTATGATAACATTTCTATACAGCAGATAACAGGTTCCACTTTTCACAATAGGTGATATCACAGCTCACCTTCTCCTGTACAATGACCAATAATACCTCTATATACAGTAGATAACACAGGATCCACCAATCAATTTTCAAGTGCTATTTTTCAAAACATGTATGTCAGAGTTACATTTGTGTTGCCTTTTTATGATTTAATGGAAAAAAGAACAATCTCACAATTTTTTACGCCATTTACCGATCACCGGGAATAATCTTTTTACTGCATGTTGCATTATCTTTTTTTTTATCCGTTTTTTCATCTTTTCACACTTTTTTTCCCAGAAAACAAGTCCCATGATCTCATTCATAATTTTGTAGGAAAATAAAATATTTTGACTTATTTTATTTCTAATGTACAGATATAAAGAAATGCACTGAGAAAACTATCAGTATGCGCCAGTACAAAGTGCCTGTAAAGAAGAATACAATTTAGCTCTTTGTTCCAATATTTAGCAGTGCAGCCTGTGGCTCATTGATAAAGCTCCTGCCTGCTATGCAAGAGGCTGTAAGTATGCATGTATGCTTCATGGTGCTGTATTACATATAGTGATGGCCAGGGGTGGAACGATAGCGGTAGCAGGGATTGTGACCGCAACGGGGACTGGGGGTGCAGGGGGCCCGCTGGTCCCGGCTTCAGCTGGATGTGGGTAAGAGGCCCCACATCCAGCTGAATGCATCGCAGTGCAGAGACCCATCAGATCCCTGCACTGCAATACACGCTGCAGGCGACAGAATGGCCGGCAGGCAGCTGACATCGGCGTCCCCACAACTGAGGTGGCGCATGACAATGACATATACTTCGCCATAGCACAGACACTGATGAAACTGCCTGCCACTGCAGAGAAGGACACTGCGCAACGTGGGAGCCGGGGAGGGTGAGTATAGTCTATACCAGGAGGGGGACCGTAAATACCAGGAAGGGCCCAGGACAGGAACATATATACCAACAGGGAGACAGTATATAGCAGGAGGGGCCCAGTAGAGGAACATATATACAAGGAGGGACCCATGAGAGGAACATATATACGAGAAAATAGACAGTACATACGAGGACGGGGACAGTATAAAACAGAAGGGGCCCAGGAGAGGAACATATACTAGGAGGGAGACAGTATATACCAGGAGGGGCCCAGGACAGGAATATATATACCAACAGGGGGACAGTATATAGCAGGAGGGGCCCAGTAGAGGAACATATATACCAGGAGGGACCCAGGAGAGGAACATATATACGAGAAGGGGGACATTACGTACGAGGATGGGGACAGTATAAAACAGGAGGGGCCCAGGAGAGGAACATATATACTATTAGAGGGACAGTATATAACAGGAGGGGCCCAGGAGACGAACAGTATATACCAGGATGGGGGACATATTTACTAGGATAGGCGACATACCAAGATGGGGGTATACATACCAGGATGGGGTATATATACCAGAAAGGACATATTTACCAGAAAGTAGCCCAGGATGGGGGGCATTTACCAGATCGGGGGTCATATTTACCAGGAAGGAGCCCAGGATGGGGTACATTAGAATATGGTGGGGAACATTACTACATAGGGGGGGGGGAAACTCGTATGTTTTTATAGGATTTAGAAGGCTAAATGTATACATACATATACATCCATCTGACCAACATGTGGGGCTGGTGGAAAACCCAGTTCCAAATTTTGCACCAGGGCCCATCAACCTCTAGTAATGCCACTGGTGATGGCTGCAGTCTGTTTTAGGGACAGCTGTCCTATCAATCGAGCAATGAGGACCATGATCTCGGAAGTGGTCTTGTTACTCACGTCACATTCAGAATCTCAATCTTATCAAATCCCGGGGTAGACTTGTAAGCAGAAGTCAACTGGAAGAAAATACAAGCGGAAGGAAAGTGACAACATTGTTTATATAAGCAACCAGACTTCAAATCCAGGGCTGGTCCTATGTTGGGACACTGACCTCTTGTAGGAGAAGTGGTCTGCAGGAGTCCAGTTGCTCACATACGGTGCGGTGGGTCATGGTCACTTTGTAGGTGACGTTAATGGTTTGCACTGATGGAGGAGAGGAGCGAGATTCAGAATTATTATAATCGGGAGAGATACGGAAAGTATATATACATACTGAAACGGACAATTTTTTGAGAACCGGCTTCGAAACGTTTAGGTGGGAAATATTCTAGTGTGAAAATTTCTAGAAACGCCAGATAGACACCAGATCGTAATTGGTAAATAAAATAGAGACTGTGAAGGGGTTGACTCAAGTTACCGATCCCAAAATTGGGATCTGAAGTGCCTCGTTAGAATGGAGCGATGGCCACCACTCCATTCATGGTCCATCTGTAGGCTGGTGTGGTGCCATTTTTTGCAAGAAAGCATCCATATTTTGATAGCTCTGTACAGAAAACCCACTTTGACATCTTTATGAACAATCTTTCCTTCTTTCTAAAAAAGGTCAATGTGCAAATGTAGGTTTGAGAATACTCAAGACAAACGAAGAGAAAAACAACAGGTAAAATCTATCGAGGAGAAGAAATTATTCCAGTCTGGGCAATAAACGGATCATGACTGACCTTTAAAGACTGGCTGCTGTTCATCTACGATGAAGATTCGGTCCCTCCCGGGCTGCGCTGACATCATCTCACCAACATTCTGGGTGGTGAACATGTTGGATTGCGAAGATGTTGCCGACTTCGATTCAGTTATGGAACTTTTTGCTGTCGTAAGCCCACTGGCACGGTATTTTATTGAAGTATGTCTTCTCGTAGGGTAAAATGTTGGTAATTTTGAAGACAACGTTGGTTCTGAGTCCTGTCTACCATCTTGGCTTTGATGTCCTCCAGGAAATGTTGAGCTGGATATCTCACTCCAAGGTCCTGCAGTGGTGTGTGACCCAACATGTCCATCACTTACACCTGGTGTCCCTGGTACGGAGGTTAGATGATCTTTTGGCGTTTGATCTTCTGTAGAAAGAAGCTCTGATCTAGCCCTTGTGATGTGTTGAGATGTTTGAGTTTCCAAATCTTTTTGAGCTTGTGTTGACAGTAAATGTCCTCTGTGAGTTGGCGATATGGCACCATAGGGTGTGTTGGGGGTCTCAGGAATCTTAGAAGTTGGTTCGGATGATTCCGTAACATCCCTACCGTATCCCTTTGCATTGTTTGGGTTTAGTGATTCCGTTTTTGGTATCAATGATTCTGTCCAATTCTTTACGAGTGTCTCAGTAGGAGTGGTGGACCCTCTTCTTGGCTGGCTAGTTGGCACAGTTTTACCCTTTGTGATATGTTGTGTCTGTGTGAGGAGTTCCGTATAGCTTTCCGTGGTCGTTTTTTGGTGTATAGGTGATTTTGAGCTGCTATTGGTTGTGTATAGTTCAGTTTGGGTCGGTGTTACAGTTTGAGTCTTTTCAAGCCATCTGGTAGAAGTCCTTGTGATTGGTTCTGTTTGTGTGATCGAATACACTGGGCTGCTTGTGTTTGGCATTGCTTGAGTAATTAGTTCTGTTTCTGTCCAACTAACCAGTCTGGTGCCGGTTATAGGGGTGGTAGATTCTGAGTTGCCCTTTGTGATGGTTTCAGTTTGTGTTGTAGGTAGAGACTTGTTTAAGACCAAGTCTCCTTGTAACTCGGTGTGGCCAAGTGTTATTGCTTGTTTACTACTATGTGGAGCTGTTGAAGGCTCAGTGTACAGATTATCTGTGGATAGTTTTGTGTGTGCTTCATTGAAGACCGTCAAGGTTTCAAGATCAGATGGTTTGTGAGTGGTCAACGAATGCTTGGTCACATTAAATAGATGATGATGAGTCTCGGTGTTTGGGGTTGAGTTAGGCCATGGCTCAGTGGAGGATCGTATCCTGACTTCTGTAGACTCGTTTTGTGTGGACAGATCTGGATAAGTCTGCGTGGACTGATAAGGTGAGCCATGTGTGGTCAGATCTGGCTGGCTTTGTGTAGGTTCCACTGGTAGGGTTTCCTCAACTAATTTAACCTGGAACTGTGTGGTCAACTCTATCTCGTTTACAGTAATTACCCTGAGGCTGCTGTGTACTAAGACCTCAGTCTCTGTGTGTGTGGCTACATGTGAAGTTAATGTTGGCTGGGTTTGGGTGTTATGGTCTATCTGAAACTCTTCAGTTGTGTTATACATGGTTGACTGTGTTGGTAGATGTTTCTGCTTTATCGGTTTGATGGTTTTATTTGGTTGGGGACTTTGTAGGCTCTCATATTCCGAACTGTTAGGCATGTGTGGACCTCTCATGACAGATTCAAAAAGTGTTGTGAACACCCGTTGAGTCTGAGCTGGTGACTGACTTAAACTACTTAGATTTTGTAAACTTTGGGTGGTTGATTTTGATTCTACCGTGAAGAGCATCCAAGGACTTGGTGTGGCTGTTTCAGGTTCAGAGAGGTTCTTCCTTAGGTGGGACAAGGTACTTGCACCCAAATCTGATCCATTCATTACAGTTCCTTGACTTTCATGAAAACCTCTTGTCTCCTCTTGCCGTGGAGAGTGACTTGGATGGTGCTTTTTGCCAGTGTGATCTAGAGAGACATGAGTAGAACTCATCTGATGTTGGACCCAGTGCTCATTATGCTCATGTGGATGAGTAAAGTTGTGTAGATGTCTTGGATGGTGTCTATTAGTACCACTTATCCTTGCCGGGGATGTAACTGTATGTTGAGACACAGTGTTATCCGATTGATTGTGTTCACCCAATAAAGAGTGTTTATGGTGTTTATGACTATGTGTCTGGTTCCGATGAATGTGTCCACCTGATGTCAGTTCTGGACGAGTCTGGTATTGCTGCTCCACGTTGTTGTGGACTTGTACTTTGGACTGGGTTGTTGTCCATACTGGAGTCCAGACCTCTGTGGCTTCTTCCACTGGATGGGTTTTCATATCAGAAGTTCTTTGGGTCTCGTTGATCACTGTCCCTATCGTTACAGTCTCAGTAGAACTGACTCGATTTATTTTGTCTGGTTCCAACTGAATTGTCCGATCTTGACCCAGTCCTGAAAGTTTATCCTCTCTTAAGTTCTCCATTGTCTGGTTATAGATCCCATTTATATCTGGTACCTTTATAGTTACTTTTGAGTTCAATTCTTGCCGTACTCCTGGCAAATGCAAACTTACGTCCCTCAAAAGTTCGTGTGTTAATAAGTCTCTCGTTCGATCGATTTGAGGGACCAAAGACATGTTTTCGGTTCTCCATACATGGTCTGATGTGTTCAAAGAGTTCAGTTCAGACAACATTTTCTTTTTTCCATAAATAAGACTGGAATTTGGCAAAGAGTGAGTAATATGGTTGATATTATGAAGGACGGACTGCGAACTATTGTTTGTTACACTTCTAAGCAAAGCTGAGGAACCGTTGGCTTTGCCTTGCAGTTTGTTGAGTTGGGAACCCAAGGCGAGATGTTTCAATCTTTCGGCAACTGGTGAGACGTTCTTTTGGCCAAGTTTTAAGCTGTTTCTCAATGGCGTTACAGCTCCGTGAGGTCTGACTGGCTCCGTTACACCAACACTAGCATTGGAGTGGTGGAAATGTCCCATTCCAGGTCTCATTGTAACATTTTTATGGTGGACGTGTGGTGGACTCTGATACCTGGCAGATGGGTTCTTCATTGTGGTCTTCATCATATTTTTGAGCTTGCTCTGAGGGGTTGGCGCTTTCTTGATGATTGGTTTCTTTATAGAGGACTCCCTCTGTGAAGGACTCTTGGAAGTAACGGGCATTTTGGTTGGGCGCAAATGAGTAATATTTTGTGCGTAGTTTATATCCTTGTGGTGGGTGGCATTTTTATGCCTTAAATTGGTGGTGTTTATTATTTTGCCACCATGTACCAGTTTGTCTTGGTCAGTGATTATAGAAGTATCCATAGGGGGAGAATGGAGTAATTTGCCATTTTTGGGAGCTGGAGAATGCACGGGAGTTTTCTTCATGGGTGCACGGGATCCTGATGGTTTTCGGAGGGGGGTCTGAGTAGTCACAGCCATGTTAAACTGAGACCCCAAAGTGGTTGTTGTGAAAGTTTCAACTTCATATGTGTAATTGGCAAGAAGTTCTGGAAGGCAAAAAAAAGTCAATTAGAAGTAATGGGGGTATACGAAAGCTAATGTCATCAGGAGCACCATGGCCGATATCACATATGGACATGCGGTTTGTACACTGTATAGCAGCATTATTTATGGGAATATCCAAGAATCCAGAGGCATCAGAGGATAATCCTTAAAAAATATCATAGCTGTATATTGAGGCTTGAGAAAGGCCAGATATGGCCGAAACGTTGTCTTTGCGTCTCATTGTTCTGATTTTATAATACTATAGTATAAAGACTTAAGTTTTTAAGACTTATCCTCTAATGTCTCAAGACTCTTGGATATACTACTGTTTTTTGGCCTAATGGGAGGTCCCAAGCACAGAATTTATCAGTGGTACATGGGGTTTGGACACTGGATTAAGAATTACTTATTGGTACAGCATAGTGATACTATTTGTACACCATATAGCAGCATTATTCACTTATACAGTACTGCAGCATTATGGTTAGACCATGGTGATGCTATTTGTACATGATATAGCAGCATTATTCACTTATACAGTACTGCAGCATTATGGTTAGACCATGGTGATGCTATTTGTACATGATATAGCAGCATTATTCACTTATACAGTACTGCAGAATTATGGTTAGACCATGGTGATGCTATTTGTCCACCGTATAGCAGCATTAATCATTTGTGCAGTATATTAGTAATATTTATGTGTACAGCATGGTGATGCTATTTGTCCACCGTATAGCATCATTAATGATTTGTGCAGTATATTAGTAATATTTATGTGTACAGCATGGTAATGCTATTTGCCCACCGTATAGCAGCATTATTCATTTATGCAGTATAGTAGCATTATTTATGTGTACGGCATGGTAATGCTATTTGTCCAACGTATAGCATCATTAATCATTTGTGCAGTATAGTAGTATTATTTATGTGTACAGCATGGTAATGCTATTTGTCCAACGTATAGCAGCATTAATCATTTGTGCAGTACAGTAGCATTATTTAAGTGTACAGCATGGTGATGCTATTTGTCCACCGCATAGCAGCATTATTCATTTGTGAAGTATAGTGGCATTACTTATGTATACAGCATGGTGATGCTATGTGTACCCTGTATAGCTGCATTATTTATTTGTACAGTATAGCAGCATTTATGTGCACAACACAGTGACGTTATCTATTCCATTAGGACAGCATTAGCTATGTACACTGTATGATGACATTCAATTCACTTTTCCATTACAGCTTGTGCATTTCCTAGAATTTTCCAGTTTCCGTGTCCTTAATTTCAGCATTAGACGTTTATAAAGTAGACGATCATAAAATGCAAAGTCAGATTTCATCCCAATATTTGCTACACTCATCAGAATTTCATACAACATCAGAGCAATATCCCCCCCCCCCCCCCCCCGTCGCCCTCTGCTAATTACAAAACCAGAATTTGGGTTTATTGCAGGGGGTGAGTGAAGAAGCACATGTAGATTACCGTAATTTTTTTTAGATTATTTCCATTTTTTCCACTCACTTTTCCATTTTGATCAGTCATAACATCTATGAAAAGCAACATCCTAATCCAAAATGCAACTTTTTTTTAATGTGGGGACATAAGCAGCAATGTAATCTGAAAAGACTGGAATAAAAGACTCATGTAGGATGTTTATGCCGCCATCGCAACCCGTTTTATTGCTCCAATGCAAAAAAAAAGGCAACTTTGCAAATAATCTTGATTACAAATCTCACACTTTTTTGTGTATGCAGCTCCCACGCAGACTCATGTGGCTCCACAGTACCAGACTACAAGCAAACCTTATCCTGTCTGATCCTGCAATCATTCTCCTTTCATCTGGCTGCTACAAAGTGACATAGAAGACGTCTGGCAGAAAAAGACCGCGCTGAGCATTTAGTCTTTCCTTTTATTATAGGCTGCTCTTGTATTTATATTTGGAAGGGTAACGATATTTGGGTGACATGTAGAACAGAGTATGACTGCAGCATCAGACTACAAAGTGTTTGTTTGTAGTCTGTCGCCATGGAGACACATAGGTCTGCACTAGAGCTGTATACACAGACTCATTTTACTATCTATATTAAAAAAAAAATCCTAAAATCTCGCTGTTTTCACAATGAGTTTCATTATTTGCCTAATGCTTCCAGCTCGGTAAAGATCACTTCTCGACAGCCATCTTATTATCATAACAGGAAAAGAAAGGTATCACTTATATAAAGATTACTCAGTACCCATCGATCTACAAAAGGTGATGTCACAGCTCACCTCCTCCTCCTGTACAATGACTGATAACACTTCTATATACAATAGAGAACATAGGATCAACCATTCACAATGGAAAATGTCACAGCTCACCTCCTCCTCCTGTACAATGACTGATAACACTTCTATATACAATAGAGAACATAGGATCAACCATTCACAATGGAAAATGTCACAGCTCACCTCCTCCTGTACAATGACTGATAACACTTCTATATACAATAGAGAACATAGGATCAACCATTCACAATGGATAATGTCACAGCTCCTCCTCCTATACAATCACTGATAACCCATGATCCACCATTTACAATAGGTGATATCACAACTCACCTCCTCCTTCTATACAATCACTGATAACACCTCTATATACAGTAGAGAACATATTATACACCATTCCCAACATGTGATATCAGAGGTTTCCTCCTGTACAATGACTGGTAACACCTCTATATACAGTAGATAACACAGGATCCACCATTCACAATAGGTGATGTCACAGCTCACTTCCTCCGTTTCCTGTACAATGACTGATAAGACCTCTATAAACATAAAACATAGGAGCCACCATTCACAATAGGTGATATCAGAGGTTTCCTCCTGTACAATGACTGATATCACCTCTATATACAGTAGACAACACAGGACCTAACATTCACAATAGGTGATATCACAGCTCACCTCCTCCCCCTCCTGTACACAGACTGATATAACCTCTATATTCTGTAAAAAACGTAGGATCCGCCATTCACAATAGGTGATATCACAGCTCACCTTCTTCTCCTGTACAATGACTTATAACACCTCTATACACAGTAGAGAACCTGGGATCTACCATTCACAATAGGTGATGTCACAGCTCACCTCCTCCCTCTCCCTGCACAGTGACCTTTAAACGGAACATACAGCATAGACACAACACTCACACGTAGAATTGGATGAACACCTCATTCCATTGTTGTATATGGCACATGAAGCATATTTCTAAATGCTGATAAACAGAAGCTAAGATAAGATGGCCACCACATAAACAAGTACAGAGAATAGAACTAGAAATAAAAAAAAAATAAAAAAATAAAAATATATTAAAAAAAAAAAAAAAGGTTTTGCTATCTGTATTTAGTAAATATGTTAGGCTAGTTTCACACTTGCGTTGTTTTGACGCAAACGGAATCCGTCACTAATGTAGTACAGTTCATTTATTTACATTGGAAGCGGGACATCATGTGGACACAAGCGGTACTGCATGACACACACACGCGCCATAGTAACGCGCTTCCAATGTAAAGAAATGAACTGTACTACATTACTGACGGATTCTGTTTGCGTCAAAACAACGCAAGTGTGAAACTAGCCTTAGTTATAGATTCCCTTTAATATCATCATCATTCAACACCAAAAATGGACACAATGACCGTACCCATGGCAGTGCCACAGAATCATTAAAGTTGCCAACACAGTGGGTATGCAGCACTCGCACAGAAGCAGGAGCACCCTACAAATGTATAATTGGGATTTTTTTTGTGCCGTTTCCTTAAAAGTGAATAAGTGACAACCACAGAGGGTTTGAAAGCAAAAAGGAAAGCGATGGCAGCGGGCCAAGCATTAGACCTAACAAAACATTGACTTAAGGATAACAAAGTCAATGTTTTGGAGTGGCCATCACAAAGCCCTGATCTCAATCCTATTGAAAATTTATGAGGAAATCTGAAAAGCCCAGTGCAAGCAAGGCGACCTACAAACATGGCTCAGCTACACCAGTTCTGTCAGGAGGAATTGGTCCAAATTCCTACCAACTATTCTGAGAATCTTGTGGAAGGATCCAAAACGTGTCACCCAAATCACACAGTGTAAGGGCAATGGCACCAAATACTAATGACATGGAGGAAACTTTTGACTTTGTAGAAAATAATAAAAATGACATAAAACATTATCTCATATTATTCTGGCATTTGGCAAATAGAAATAATTTTGGTTCCTAATTGACCAAAATCGGGAAAGGTTTATTCTGATTTCAAGTCAGATAGTGAGAAAAACCTGTAGATGTGTCTTTATAAAGAGCGGAAGGAAAAACCTGCAGATGTTTCTTTATAAAGAGCGGAAGGAAAAACCTTCAGATGTGTCTGTATATCAAGAATAGGGAAAAACCTGCAGATGTGTCTTTATAAAGAGCGGAAGGAAAAACCTGCAGATGTGTCTTTATAAAGAGCGGAAGGAAAAACCTGCAGATGTGTCTGTATATCGAGAATAGGGAAAAACCTGCAGATGTGTCTTTATAGAGAGCGAAGGGAAAAACCTGCAAATATGTCTGTATATAGAGTGGAGGGAAAAATCTGCAGATGTGTCTGTATAGAGAGCAGAGGGAAAAATCTGCAGATGTGTCTTTATAGAGAGTGAAGGGAAAAACCTACAGATGTGTCTGTATAGAGAGCGAAGGGAAAAACCTGCAGATGTGTCTTTATAGAGAGTGAAGGGAAAAACCTGCAGATGTGTCTTTATAGAGAGTGAAGGGAAAAACCTGCAGATGTGTCTGTATAGAGAGCAGAGGGAAAAACCTGCAGTTGTGTCTGTATAGAGAGAGTGGAGGGAAAAACCTGCAGATGTGTCTTCATAGAGAGCGAAGGGAAAAACCTGCAGATGTGTCTGTATAGAAAGCGGAGGGGGAAACCTGCAGATGTGTCCATATAGAGAGCGGAGGGAAAAACCTGCAGATGTGTCTTTATAGAGAGTGAAGAGAAAAATCTGCAGATGTGTCAGTATAGAAAGCGGAGGGAAAAACCTGCAGATGTGTCTGTATAGAAAGCGGAGGGAAAAACCTGCAGATGTGTCTGTATAGAGAGCGGAGGGAAAAACCTACAGAGGTGTCTTCTTTATAGAGAGTGGAGGGAAAAACCTGCAGATGTGTCTGTATAGAGAGCGGAGGGAAACTTCTGGTTTCAACTGTAGCAGAAGCAGTGTGGGGGATAATATATAGCAGTACTGAGTAGTGTAGCTGTGAATCCAGCACAGGGGTGCTGATTCTTTTTAGCGTTTTATTCCCTTCTCTCTCCATAGACTTCAACAGTCAGCTGTAATCTGGTACCTCAGTGATCTGGTAGCCTTCTTGTCTTGAGCAAGACAGCAGATTTTCAGAGAGTTCAGGAGGCATTTGGAGAAGTGGCTCATAAGTGGAGAAAGATTTTTTCTGATACATTACAAAGCTTCTTATAATCGCTTGTACAGTTGTTTTATGCAAAATTTAATGAAATGACGGCGACCATTTAACTTCGTGTTTTGTCTTTTTTTAAGGTCTTGTAACGCATCCAAAAATTATTAATGGACCCATTCAAGCAAAAATATATTGCAGAAATGAAAAAAAAAAAGGCTTTATAATGGCTCCAACGCCGTAAACTCGCGCCGGCTGCCAAAGCAATACTGCACAAGTAGTGGAAATTACTACCGACCTAAAGAAAGCGAAGGCTGTGTTGTGCGACCTGCGGGCGGCAGACGGGAGGCCAGGAGTGATATCCGAGGCCGCGCTTTATAGGACACAGGAGGACGCGGTAATTGCTCGGCCCATTTCTCATTCTCCACTTTCGTTGACAGCGTTTCTGAGAAGCCTCTAAGAAGCGGCGGACCTCTGACTGCCTGACCCTTATTAAGGAAACCTTCCCAATTTGGCAACCGGAGGGTACGCAGGAGGACGCGCGGCCGGCCATATTGTCCAGACTCCCGGACATGTTTTTCCATCGAGGATATTGTAAGTGAAAGTTTGATGACTTCTCAAGCTGACGTGGATACGGCGCGGAGTTGGCCGGCGAGCGGCTGCAGCATCCTGTCCCTCTGTTTCCTGAGGCCGGATAGGATTCCTGTTGTCTGTTTCCTTAGATCCCCATGGACACAGGACTGTGACCTTATCTGCCGGAAAACCTGTCCCCCGATAAGGTGGAGAAGCCAAGGGAAGGGGGCGTTGCAGGCAATTCACTCTACAGGAACCACTTGGTGATCGAGAGTTGCTGATTTGCAGATAAATCCGTGAACATATTCCCTAATCGCCAGTAATTCACACCCAGAAATGTCGGATTGGAAATAGTCCTCCTTGAACTTTTTCGGGGGATATTTCAATATGCTATGAACCATTTGGCAGTTGTTACACTACCACCAAGGGTTGCAGGTACACTAGAATGATGTGTGGCGCCCCTGAGGCTTCAGAAGACACAGGGTACTGCACCTGACTTAAGGTACAGTGCTCAACCCGGATCCATATGAGGTCGGTGCCGGTTCCACTTACACAACTCACACACACAACTTGGTTGCCCTCCTTTACTGCGGACCGGGCTAGGTTTGGGTTAAAAGGGATCGCCAGCGTGGTTGGGTCTTTAGGACACCACTACACGTGGGATCCCCAATCCACTAGTGGCGGGAACCTGGGACGGAAGGAGCAAGCACCTAGGGAAGTGAGGAGTCAACACAACAGTTAGAGAGTTCTCCAGCAGGAGAGGAAGACAGCAGTCGGGTTTTACCAATGGCTCTGGTAGGACGCAGGAGTCAATACAGTCGCCGAGGGGAGAGCTTGATTGCTCCCTCGGGACCGGCGTTGAACAGGGTGCAGAATCCTAGGGTAGATTATTCTCCAAGTTGTCCACCAAAATCTGCAGGTTTGGGGGATTGCACGTCCCTCCAGCCCCCGCAGTTCCCGGAGCACAGTGCCAAATAGGATCTGGGGTCATTTTCCAAGGTAGCCCCCGCAGCGGACCCGCTGGCACCTGCATATGGGCAGGAAGTACAGACTTTTCAAGAACCAGGGGTCCCCAAGAGCGTTAGGCCATGGGGATCCAACACCAAGCGCAAGGAGGAAGGCACCAACGTCCATTGCACTGGCTCTGACTTCTAAAGGATCCGGGTTCGACGGGGCCCATCACAGCTGGTGACCGGTACTTCCCAGGCGAGTTGCATAACTAAGTAAAACACCTGGAACCCACAGAGACTGTATCCGCCTGTCATTCCCGGCGCCCCACACCTAGGGGCCCGCCACTACTACTCCCCTCATCATCCTCCCCGGGGCCCGCGCCACCTGTGGGGAGCAGAAACACCTCATCTGCTACTACAATCTGCCCCAGAAGACAGCGACAGCAGCGGCGGCTAATTCCCTGGCCGCATACCAAAGGTGGCATCACAAAATCAACCTCCACCATCATGCTTATTCCGCCTCTCCCTCCGTGTACACCTCGGGGTCACGAAACCGGGCAGGGTCACCCGTGATGTCACCTGACCCTCACCGGCCCTGTGACGAGAATTTTCCCCCGACCCCCTGAGGTGCTACAGATGCTAAGCACTAAGGTGTAGTGAGGCGCAAAAACCGCTAGGGTTCGCCAGAACCCAAGCGGGGAATGTCTGCAGAGTAGTCGATCAAGCCGAGAGTCAGAAGCCGGGAGGTAATGTCAGTACAGAGGAACAAGAGAAGCCGCGGTCACGTGCAAGCCGGAGGTCGGTAAGCCAGGAGGTAGCATCAGGTACAGAAGGGGAGCAGAGCTGTGGTCAGAGTACAAGCCGGAGTCGAGAGCAGAGAGGACACGTCAGTACAGAAGAGAGAGCAGAGCCAAAGTCACAAAACAAGCTGGAAGTCAGGGAGACAGGGGAAGCGGAGGGACAGGGAATGGAAAGTTAGGTAGCAGGACAAGGTCAGAACAACTCACAGAACCAGAATTGTACACTGCAGAGCAGGAACTATTACTGGCGCCGTCCCGGGTGAAACGGCTCCAAGATAAGGCAGAGTGATCCCCCGAAATGAGGCATGACCGAATAGGCAATTCAGGCACAGACCCTGGAGCAAATGGACAACAAGAGAACACACATTACAAATTGGCTCTGCAGAGAGCAGAGCCACAAGAGAATCATGACAGCAATGCCGGGAGCCAAGTTGGTGGCTCCAATCACTGGCAGATATAGACAGAAAAAGGCCCCCGCACAAGAACAGTATCTGGGCTCTTTTCAGTCCAATAACTCATCAAAAGTCACAATTCCACCTGTTTTGGAAGTAGAAATGGACCCGCCAACCTCTTGAGTTGCACCAATGATATGTCCGCCCCTGCCTCCAATGTTTTAATCTCTTGGAACTGGTGTAGAGGCATTGAGGCAGCTTTTATTTCACCATTATAGTCCATGTCTGTCTTTTTCAAATCCCACCAAAAACCATGGTGTCAATAGTTTGTGAAACCCTAAATCATTGGAAGATGGTCAAAGCCACGCTCCCTTCAAGCCCAACTACATGTAAAACCTAAAACCTTACGAAAAAGTTAAGATCACTCCCTACATCTCTCTATTCTGATTTTGGGTAAGGGATGTAGAAAGATGAGATTCGGGGACTTGGTGGAGAGTTACACAAATCTACAGATTCCAACATCTCAGATTCCTAGACGTCTCTCACTCTACGGGGATAAGTTGTGCCTCTTTCAAAGGTCCTACTATGTTCAAAGCTAAGAATTATGATGACAAGTGGTCCATTCTTTACTCTTCCATATTTCTCAAGACATGATGTGTAAGAAATTTTGATTGGTGGATGTTAGGGTGCTGAAACAATGGCCAAACATTCCATAATCTCAGATTCCTGGACATCTCACTCTCCGGAGGTTAAATTGTCTCTCTTTCAAAGGTCCTACTATGTTCAAAGATAAGATTTATGGTCGCCAGTGGTGCATTCTCTACTCTTCTATATGTCTCACGACGTGATGTGTCAGAAATTTTGATTGGTGGACATCAGGGTGCTAAAGCAATGGCCAAACGTTCCATAATCTCAGATTCCTAGACATCTCACTCTTCGGAGGTTGAGTTGTGTCTCTTTCAAAGGTCCTACTATGTTGAAAGCTGAGTTATGATCACAAGTGATGCATTCTCTACTCTTCCATATTTCTCAAGACATGATGTGTAAGAAATTATGATTGGTGGACGTCAAGGTGCTAAAACAATAGCGCAGAATACTCAACCAAACTCTTGAGTTTCTTACTTTCTGGTGTGGTCTTCCCAGAGAGAGCAGTAGGTGGTTAATAGATCCGTATAAAGTCTGTAGACGTTTCAAGCACCTTATACTGGGTCATCAGCTCTCTGAGGGGCAATCTGGGCATTTTTCCTCAGGTACAGGATGCCATGGTGGAGTCCAACAGGCTACGTTGCTTCGGATGGTGTAATTAGAAAAAGATTACCACGTGGCCACAACTTTGCCCACCCACATGGCCAGTGGCAGGACAATTTAATTTCACAATTATGAAGCCATTAGCCACCACGGTAGGTGTAGTTACAGCCACAAGGTCTCCTCTATTGGCAGCCAGTCATGCATAGTCCACCTTTCTGCTAATACCCTATGTGTATAGCGCTGTGCACCATATACAGTCCTGGTATATAGACAAGATTGGAGACAAAGCAAAGGAGTCAACTCTTTTCTATCCTGAAGAAAAACGCTAATCACTTGAGAATGGCAACACAACTTTTAATTGCCACCTCCACGGTGATCAGCTGAAGCCGCGACTAGTGGAGCATTGGCTGCGTATAATGGTGGTCCTGGGAGGCTGCGCCGGACACGTGTTTCAGTGTTGATGCCACGTGTTGTGTGTCATATTTGTCCTAGGACGCCCTAGATATAGTCTATAGGGAATCGTTAAACTACAATGCTGGAGTTTACACATCTGTTGTCTTGGCTTACAGTACACACAGAGCTGAAATACAGTGTCAGGCAGTGAGAACACACCCCAGATAGGAGAACGTCAGGGCCCTGACATCTGGAGAAGAGGACAATCCGAGCCTTTGTTCCCCGGAGGTGGAGAATAACATGGCAACCTCTGCTTCACAAATAAAAAAATCCAGGGAAGTAATGCACGAAAGCTGTTGTAAGAAGCGTACCACCATCCGTACCACCACCGGGTACTCCTAACGACTCCTGGTCACACTGCTATGGCAATAATGTCCGGCAAAATAGTGTCCAGAGGGCCAGCCTTACAGAAAACCAACCTCATGGAAGTCCACACTGCTCCAGCCTAATAGTAATTCCCACAAGGCCAACCTCATACGGTAATAGTCATCATAGTACCAGTCTCATAATACTTCCCACAATGCCAACCTCATAGTGGTCACCATAGTACCAGCCTAATAGTAATTCCCACAATGCCAACCTCATAGTGGTCACCATAGTACCAGCCTAATAGTAATTCCCACAATGCCAACCTCATAGTGGTCACCATAGTACCAGCCTAATAGTAATTCCCACAATGTCAACCTCAAGGTAACAGTTATAGTACCAATCTCACTGTACATCCTTTGATACCAACCTCATGGCAGTCCCCA